>NW_005871050.1:1093014-1132384 GCF_000147115.1 Myotis lucifugus | reverse complement strand
CACGATAAAATGGAAATCAGGAAGAATAAAAAGAAACACCTGAATAAGTCTATAACTACAGATGAGATTGAAAAAGTAATCGAAAAGCTTCCGGGAAACAAAAGCCCTAGACCAGATGGCTTCACAGGGGAGTTTTACCAAACATTCAAAGAACTAAAACCAATCCTTCTCAGACTATTCCAAAAAATTCAAGAGGAAGGCACACTTCCAAGCTCTTTCTATGAAGCCAGCATTACCCTAATCCTAAAACCAGATAAAGACACCACAAAGAAAGAGAATTACAGGCCAATATCCCTGATGAACATAGATGCTAAAATCCTCAACAAAATTCTAGCAAACCGGATCCAGCAGTACATCAGAAAGATCATACACCATGACCAAGTGGGATTTATTCCAGGAATGCAAGGCTGGTACAATATCCACAAATCAATTAATGTGATACATCACATAAACAAATTGAGAGACAAAAATCACATAATCATATCAATTGATGCAGAAAGGCATTTGACAAAGTTCAACACCCTTTTCTGATAAAAACACTCAGCAAAGTGAGAATAGAAGGATCATACCTCAACATAATAAAAGCCTTATATGAAAAATCTACAGCCAACATCATACTCAATGGGCAAAAGCTAAAACCATTTCCCTTAAGAACAGGAACAAGACAGGGATGCCCACTTTCACCACTCCTGTTCAACATAGTACTGGAAGTGCTAGCCAAAGTGATCAGACAAGAAAAAGAAATAAAAGGCATCCCAATTCGAAAAGAAGTAGTAAAATTGTCATTATTCACAGATGATATAACACTGTAAATAGAAAACCCTAAAGACTCCAACAAAAAATTATTAGACTTAAGAAATGAATTCAACAATGTAGTGTGATACAAAATTAATGCCAAGAAATCTATGACATTTTTATACACCCATAGTGAACTTACAGAAAGAGTGATTTAAAATTCCCATTTAACATTGCACAAAAAATTAAGATACCTAGGAATAAACTTAACTAAGGAGGTAAAAGACCCCTACTCAAAAAACTACAGGATGTTGAAAAAAGAGATAGAGAAAGACATAAACAGATGGAAGAACATACTGTGTTCTTGGATTGGTAGAATCAACATCATTAAAATGTCCATACTACCCAAAGCAATCTATAGATTCAATGCACTCCCCATTAAAATACCAACAGCATATCTTACAGATCTTGAAAGAACTCTCCAAAAATTCATCTGGAATAAAAAAAAAAAAACCGAATAGCTGCTGCAATCCTGAGAAAGAAGAACAAAGTAGGAGGGATCTCAATACCAGATATCAAGCTGTATTACAAAACCACTGTTCTCAAAACTGCCTGGTACTGGCACAACAGCAGACCTATAGACCAATGGAATAGAATAGAGAACCCAGAAATTGACCCAAATCACTATGTTCAATTAATATTTGACAAAGGAGGCAAGAACGTACAATGGAGTCAAGACAGTCTCTTCAATAAATGGTGCTGGGAAATTTGGTCAGACACATGCAAAAACCTGAAACTAGACCACCAACTTACACCACACACAAAAATAAAGTCAAAATGGATAAAGGTCTTAAACGTAAGACGGGAAACCATAAAAATATTAGAGGAATCCACAGGCAGCAAAATCTCATATATATGCTGAAGAAATATCTTCACCAACACAGCTCCTAGGGCATAGGAAACTAATGAGAAAATAAACAAATGGGACTACATCAAAATAGCTTCTTCACAGCAAAGAAACCATCAACAAAACAAGAAAACCCACTGCATGAGAGAACATATTTGCCAATTATATCTCTGATAAGGGTTTAATCTCCAAAATTTACAGGGAACTCATACAACTTAACAAAAGGAAAACAAACAACCCAATCAAAAAATGGGCAATGGACCCAAATAGATACTTCTCCAAAGAAGAAATAAGGAAGGCCAAGAGACATATGAAAACATGCTCAAAGTCACTAATCATCGGAGAGATGCAAATTAAAACGACAATGAGGTACCATCTCACACCTTTCAGAATGGCTATCATCAACAAATCAACAAATGACAAATGCTGGAAAGGATGTGGAGAAAAAGGAACCCTCGTGCACTGCTGGTGGGATTGCAGACTGATGCAGCCACTCGAGAACTGTATGGAGTTTCCTCAAAAAACTGAAAATGGAACTTCTATTTGACCCAGTGATCCCACTTCTAGGAATATATCTCAAGAAACTAGAAACACCAATCAGAAAGGATATATGCACCCCTATGTTCATAGCAGAGCAATTTACAATAGCTAAGGTTTGGAATCAGCCTAAGTGCCCATCAGCAGATAAGTGGATTAAAAAACTTTGGCACATTTACACAATGGAATACTATGCTGCTATAAAAAGGAAGGAACTCCTACCATTTGCAACAGCATGGATGGAGCTGGAGAGCATTATGCTAAGTGAAATAAGTCAGTCATAGAAATATAAATATCACATGATCTCACTCATTTGTGGATTATAATGAACAACATAAATTGATGAACAAAACAGATCTAGAGACAGAAAAGCATTGATCAGATTCTCATAGCTTGGAGGGAAGGTACAGGAGGGTGGGGGTAAGGGTGAGAGATCAACCAAAGGACTTGTTTGCGTGTATATAAACATAAGCGATGGACACAGACAACATAGGGTGAGGGTGAGGGCAGGACTGGGGGGATGGGGGGACAATGGGGAGATAAGGACACATTGGTAATACCTTAATAAAGAAAAAAAGATCTTATATGCATATGTGCATTATCTGTGAACACAGGCAATAGGGTGGTGAAGGCCTGGGGTGAGAGAGAAACTGGGTGGAAGGGAAAATGGGAGGGGGGAAAGAGGTTACATCTGTAATATTCTCAACAATAAAGATTTAAAAATAATAAAATTATTTTTATACACAGAATTTAAGAAATAGGGAAAAACTAAAAGCATTTCCCTTAAGATCAGGAACAGGATAGGGATGTTTACTTTCACCACTTTTATTCAACACATTACTGGAAGTCCTCACCACACCAATCAGATAAGGAGAAGGAAAAAAGACATCTATATTGGAAAGGAAGTAAAATTGTCATTATTTGCAGATGGCATGACATTGTGTATAGAGAAACCTAAAGTTTCAAAACAATGAACTACTAGAACTGGTAAATTCAGTAAAGTAGCATGATATAAAATAAATATCCATAAATTGTTTGCATTTTTATACACCAATAAAGAACTATCAGAAAAGGACACACTCCTATTTATAATTGCATCAAAAATAATAAATACCTAGGAATAAATTTAACCAAGTAGGTAAAAGACCTGTACTCAGAAAAATTATAAGACACTGAAGAAAGAAACTAACAATACAAACAAAAGACAATATGTACTGTGCTCATGAATAGGAAGAATTAACATCATTAAAACTTTCATAGTACCAACAGCAATCTATAGATTCAACACAACTCCTATCAAAATACCAATGGCATATTTCACAGGACTAAAACAAATAATCCAAAAATGTATATGGAACCTCAAAAGACCCTGAATAGCAACAGCAATATAAAGAAAGAACAAAGTTGGAGGAATCATGATGGTATTAACATCAAAAGAGACACAGATCAATGGAATAGAATAGAGATCCCAGAAATTAAACCCACACCTATATGGGCAATTCATATTTGACAAAGGATGCAATGAGGTAAATAAAATCTATTCAATACATGGTGTTGAAATTAGAAAGTAGACCACCTCTTACATCATATACAAGAAAAACTCAAAATGAATTAAAGAATTAAATGTGAGACTTGAAACTATAAAACTCCCAAAAAAATCAGAGGCAGTAAAATCTCTAAAACTTCTCTTAGCAATATTTTTTTCTGACATATCTTCTCTGGCCAAAGAAACAAATGAAAAAATAAACAAATGGGACTACATCAAACTAAAATGTTTTTATACACAGAAAAGAAAATCATCAACAAAATGAAAAGACAACCCACTTAATGGGAGAACATATTTGCCAATGATACACTTGATAAGGGGTTAATATCCAAAATGTATAAAGAACTCATGCAACTCAACACCAAAAAACCCCAAACATTCCAATTGAAAAATGAACAAAGCACCTGAATAGACATAGGGCATACAGATGGCCAATAGACGTATGAAAAGATGCTCAGTGTCACTAATCATGAGAGAAATGCAAATTAAAAGCACAATGAAATATCACTTCACACCTGTCAAAATGGCATCATCAATAAATCTTCAAACAACAAGTGTTGACAAGAATGTGGAGAAAAGGGAAAACTCAGGCATGGTTGGTGCGAATACAGATTGGTGAAGACACTATGGAAAGCAATATAGAGGGTCCTCTGAAGACAAAAAATGGAACCATCTTATGACCCTGTGATTCTACTCTGTGTATACCCAAAGAAACCCAAAACACTGATTATAAAGAATATATGCACCCCTATTTCATTGCAGTATTATTGACAACAGCCAAGATAAGGAAGCCACCCAAGTGTCCATCAATAGATGAGTGTATAAAAAATAGTGGTACATATATACAATGGAATATTACTCAACCATAAAATGAAATCTTACCATTCATGACAGCATGGATGGACCTAGAAGGTATTATGCTAAGTGAAATAAAGCAGTCCGAGAAAGACAAATATGATAGAATTTCACCTATATCCTATATAATAAAAGCCTAATATGCAAATCGACTGAATGGCGAAATGACTGGTGGAACGACTGGTCGCTATGATGCACACTGACCACCAGGGGGCAGACTATAAATGCAGGAGCTGCCCCCAGCCTGCAGGCCACAGGCCAGCCAAGGCAGATGCCAGCGGGGGCCCGCCCCCCGATTGCCCCACTGATCACCCCACAAATTGGCCCTGATCACCGGCCAGGCCTAGTGACCCTACCCATGCACAAATTTTGTGCATCAGGCCTGTAGTATAGAATATAAAGAACAATATAAACAAACAAACAAAATAGAAACAGACTCAGATATAGAGAACAGACCTATAGTTACCAGAAAGAAAGGAGGTTGGGGGACTTGGTGAAAAAGGTGAAAGGATTGAGAAGTACAGATTGATATTTACAAAATAGTCACAGGGTGTAAAATATAGCATAAGAAATATAGTCTACTAGAGGTCCGATGCACGAAATTTGTGCAAGAGTAGGCCTTCCTTCCCCCGGCTGCCGGCACCTGCTTCCCTCCGGCACCCATGATCTGGGCTTCCCTCCAGCCACTGGCAGGCACCCAGAACCCGAGTTTTCCTCGCAGCCTTGGCTTTGTACGGAAGGTCGTCCGGAAAGATGTCCAGAAGTACATCTGGTCTAATTAGCATATTATGCTTTTATTATTATAGATAATATTGCAGAAAAGTAGTGAGAGAATGTTAGCTATGCCACTTAAAATATCATAAAACATGTAATTAATGTAATTTGATATCAATAAATGAATAGAAAAATCAATGGAATGGAACAGAGACTCTAGACTAGATTTCTATATATTTATCTTTATATATAATATTTTGTTTATTATTGAAGAAGCATTTAAAATCAACAGGGGAAAATGAATTATTCATTAAATCTACTGGGTCAACTTGGTAGGCATTTGAAAAAAATTAAGTTGGATACCTGCCCTATTTTTATGCTAAAATTAATACCAGATGGATAAAATATGTTAAATATTTTCTTTAAAAAAATTATACTACTAAATTAATAAAACAGGGAAAACTGATTTATTATATGCTTAGAAATGTATAAGTATGACACATCATCAAAACTCATTAAATAAGAGACAGAAACATTAAAATTTGCAGCATTTCATGTATCAAACTATCATGAATACCATGAATTAAGTCAAAAGATAGGTGGCAGACAAAATACATGGTAAAGAATCAATTTTTAATACATAAAATTAAACTATGATCATATTCCAACTAAGATTGAAAAAGATAAAAACTACATGTACTATGTTCCAGGATGTAAAGAAACACCCTCGTTCATTGTAGATGGTAATTAAACTGGAACACCCTCTTTGAAGGACAATTTGGCAATATTTATTACTGCTGTAGATGTACATAGATTTTGATCCAGAGATTCCAGTAATAGCCATTTATATTATGACTCTGTGCACATGAGCAATGGTGTGTATATGAAGATAATGCCTTCAAAATTATTTGTAATAGCAAAAGACCATAAACAACTTTGGGACTGTTTAAATAAATTATAGGAATCCATTTGTTTGAATACCATGCAGCCATTAAAAATAATGAGGGAAATCTATTCATACTGAAATAAAAAGATTGCCAAGACACATTGTTAAAAAATAAAAGCAAAGTTAAAACTGTGTGTAGAATATGCTATCATGTTTGTGAAAATGAGCAGGGAGATTAAAAAGATATGCTTCCATATGCACAGATTTTCTCTTGAAAGACACAAAATAATTGCAGCGACTACTTCTGAGAAGGGTGACTGGGGGATTGAGCGTGGTGGAAAAGAGAAATTTATTCTTCAGTGCACAACCTTCAATAGCTTTTGCCTTCCCCCCCCCCCCCCCGTGCATGCATTACTAAAAATATAAAGTAAGAAAAAAAAGGTAAAATTTTTAAATCTCTGTGATGTACAATTTTGGAGAGGTTAATATTTCCATGTAAAACTCCCAGATAACAGAATGTTTGATTTTTCAGAAAGGGAAAAATCAGGCACAAAATTACTCCAGCTTAATTTTCCCAATTTCTCCAAATCCTAATATAGAAAGAAATATATATCACTAATGTGAAAAATAGTTGAGCTAAATTCCAGCCAAGACTACTGCAAAGATGAAGCAGAAACCTGCACAGTCCACAGAAAGGCGGGATCTATAATTATAGGAAAGGGAAGGATAATGAACAGATAGATGCTGGGCTACATCATGTGCGTGCAAGTTTGTGATGTAGGAGTTATCTCCACTGTACAGATAAAGAAACAAACTTTTAGAGAGGAATTAATTTGCCCATGGTGACATGGCTGGTGACTCTGTGAAAACCAAGAGGTAATCTTCTACTTGCTATTATATCTCAGAGGTCCACTAGGGCCATGCTGGTGTGTCTCAGTGGTTGAGTGTAGACCTATGGACCAGGAGGTCACAGTTGGGTTGCGTGCTTGATCCTCAGTAGGAGGCATGCAGGAGGCAGCCAATCTATGATTCTCTCATCATTGATGTTTCTATCTCTCTCTCCCTCTCTGAAATCAATAAATATATGTTAAAAAAAAAGAACAGGAGGTTTTGCGTTCCTTATCAGCTCAGTTAGTGTCTCATGAAATCAATTAGTGTATAGCCCTTGTGCTCCCAAAGGCATTCTTATGATTACCATTCTTACCTATCTTGAAGGACAGGAAGTGGCTACCTAAACTTTATGAACTCCAAATAACTTATCCATAAAATGAAAAGCATCTATTTAGCAGGTTTGTCATGAGAATTCAAAATAAATTTTGTAAAGGGCTCAGCATATCATGGATGCTCAATGTATGGTGGTCTCTAGTATTGTTACCATGATCACCTAAAACTGAAAGATGAACGGGCAACAGGGGAATTTGGATTCCAGATTATGGAAATTGCTGGAAGCAAAATAGTGAAGGATTTAAGAATGTGATCTCTGCCTGACTTATCTCACTTAGCATAATGCCCTCAAGGTCCATCCTTGTTGCAAATGGCAGGATCTCCTTATTTCTCATGGCTGAACAATACTCATAAATATATAGAGATGATAGATAGATGGATAGATAGATGATAGATAGATAGATAGATAGATAGATAGATAGATAGATAGATAGATAGATACTATCTTTATTTCTTATGTTTCCATATCTTGGCTACCGTGAATAATTCTGCAATAACCTTGGGAGTGCTATATATCACTTAATAGTATATGTGGAATCTAAAAAAGCCAAATTCATGAGTATAATAGCGGTTGCCAGTGGCTTGAGGGTAGGGAGAATGGGGAGATATTAGTCAAAGGGCTCAAACTTGCATTAAGAAGGTAAGTTCTGGAGATCTAATGCACAACATTGTGATGATAATCAACAATACTATTTTATACTTTAGAGTTTCTAAGAGACTAGATCTTAAATGTACTCATCACAAAAAATAAATTATAATTATGTGATGTGATAAAGTTGTTAGCTAATGCTACATTACTAATCATAATGCAATATGTAAATATATAAAATCAATGTTTTATACCTTAAACTTACATAATTTTATGTCACTATATCTGTTTTTAAAATTGGACTCAGGATGACTTCTGTCTGAATCTTGACTTTACCACTTCCTACCTGTGTGGCCCTGAAAAAAACACTTCACCCCTTCTAGCTAGCCTTCATTTCCTCTTCTATAGAAAGGAAATGATAGTGTGTAGGCATTATATAAAAGGCTTATAAGGATTCAATTAGACAATACACATGACTTATTTAGCATAGTTCCTGGGGCATAATAACTGATCAAGAAATATTAGTTAACTAGTGGCCCGGTGCATTTTTGATGTACTTTGATGTCGATCCCTATGTCCTATTAGAGGCCCAGTGCACAAAATTAATGCACTCGGGAAGGTCCCTCAGCCTGGCCTGCACCTTCTCACAGTCCGGGAGCTTCGGGGCTAAGCCAGCAGTCAGACTTCCTTTGTGCTGCTGTAGAGGCGGGAGAGGCTCCCACCACCGCCACTGTGCTCGCCAGTCCTAAGACCAGCTCAGGGATTCTGGCTGAGTGGGACTCCCTCTGTGGGAGTGCACTGACCACCAGGGGGCAGCTTCTGTGTTGAGCGTCTGCCTCCTAGTGGTCAGTGCGCATCATAGTGACCAGTCATTCCACTGTTCAGTCGATTTGCATATTAGCCTTTTATTATATAGGATATCACAACTCATTGATTCTGTCTTTGGACAGTCAAGTAGAGAGACTCACATAACAAAGGAAAAGGAAAAACACCAATAATCACCACACTCTAAATCACTTGGTAAGGTATATAAATCACTAATTACTATGTTTATACATGAAACTAATATAATATTGTATCTCAACTGTAATTGAAAAATAAAATGATTAATTACAAAACAAATGTCAAAAAGTACCTTCTGTTTCAAAAAATAATAATCACTGTCTCTACTGTCAAAATTCTATTTATTCCTCCTCAAATTTCACTTCCTCCATTACCCTCTTCCCTCATCCATGTTCAGGGAGATCTAACTGCTCCTTATTCCAGATTCCCTATGTTCTCTGGTTATAATTCTGTCACAACATATTTGAGAGCCCATGTGGCTTAGTTGGGCTGTTCATATAATTTATTATTCAAATCAAGACAGTGTTGAAGGTGAAAATGGTGCTATTAATCATTTCACTGGAACAACAAAAATAAACCAGAACTCTCCCAGTGAAAGCAAAATTCTATGCTTAATTTAATGAGAAGGAGCATTGGTTCAGATGAAGCCCCTGCACATAGCAGGTATTTAGTTAATGATAACTATTATTTATGTGTATTTGTGTTCCCTAATTAATTATGAGTTTCTTGGAGTGAGAGACCAGTTTTAATTACTTTTATACCTCCCTAGAACCTCACACGGTGCCTGGAAAACATTAGGTGTTTGTTAAAACTTTTGAGCACATGACACCTGTTACCACCCCCAAGGAAGAAAGCTCACTGTATGGAGGACAGCAAAAAGCTTAACAATGCCTGCCAGTAGAAGCAGCAGTCCCAGAATATCAACCATTGTTTGAAGTCTCCATGAAAGATATGACTCACACAGGCACTGGATGGAACACTGCTTTAATTACATAAAGAAGAGACAGAGCAAGATCAGCTTCAATGTGGTCATCAGTCCCTCATGGCCAGCAGGGACTACAGGGAGATGGTCTGCACCCACCACTCTCCCACTGCAAACAAAGGACTCCATTCCCTCCCCATGGGGAACAGAGAAGTGTAGTTGGCAGGTACCACATGTTGCACATGCTTAAGCAGAATAAAAGAAGCGCACATTAAATCTGAAACAGGGGAATATTCACAAACAAGGTTGATAAACTCAGCACTGGCTGTGAGAACTCTATTGGTAAGAAGTTTCCATACCTAAGGCCGATTTTTATGCAGCCAAGTAGGAGTCAAATAACTACATACACACAAGAATGCTTTTCTCAACAATGCTTAATGAATATTTATTAACTAACTGAATTAGAGGAAATGTTATATTCTCTTGTCTGAAGCTTATATTCCTAACTAGGCCTTACAGGATTGTTTGAGAGGAAGGAGCATACTATAGTATATCACCAAGTAGGTGCATGGAATGGGAACATCAGACAGCACTAAGGGGGTTCATGGTAATCTCTTGATTGATATATTAATTTAAATATTCAAACATTTATCAAGTGCTAACTATGTAGTAGGCACTAGATACATGGTGACTATTACTCAGCCCCTGTCCTCATGGAGCTCAAATATGTGGAGGATATAGGCAAGGTAACTGATAATGATGGCAGAACATAAGTTCTCTGATATAAGTAGACACAGAAGGTGGTACTCCACCCAGACCCAGAAAGCAAGATCTAAATTCTAAGATGATACAATTATAGAACTAAGAAGGACCGCAGAGAAGAACAGTTTAATCTGTCACAACAATAATACAAATTGGCAGGGTTTGTTGAATGCTTACTATACATTGAGTCATAGGTTAAGAGCTCTACATGCCCTTAACCTCACACTAGTCCCTTTAAATAAGTATAATTTCTATCTTCACTTTACAGATGAGGTAAATGAGGCCTAGAGAGGTAAGGCAGCTTTCCCAAGATCACACAGCTAACTGGTGGCAGAACTGAGCTTTATCTAAGCTTTGCTGCCTGGCTCTCAAAACTAGGCCCTTTTTTACTGTGGAGTATTGTCTTCCTTTGCATCAAAGCCTACTTCTGATAACACCTCTGGAATCCAGTTTCCAAGACCTGTACCTCTTGGTCTTTATCAGTACACTAAGGACAGGCTTCAGTGGATCCTGGGCTTCAGAATCCTTTCCAGAGTCAGAATCCTGGTCCACATGTTGAAATTCCAGTTATTCTCTGATTTGGGTGATGGGATATCATCCTGCTTGAAGCTAAAGAGGCCCAGCCTTCAGTCAAGTCCTTTAGCAGTGGGGAATCAGTGAGGAACCTCAAAAGAACCCAGCCTCTACTCTTACTCAGTAAGGAATGTCTTGAGTCTAAGGCCAGAGGCCCCATGAACTCTCCAGGCCCACACAATTCCTGTGCACATACTGGAGGAGAGACTTATATGCTATATCCTCTCCACTGACTGCAGGATTCAAAGGAGCACCTGAGGACTGGATCAGTCTTCAATGGGCTTCTTTCCTCCATCCAGACAGCCCATGCCATAGATAGCCTAGATGCCTTGATGTCAAGCAGAGAAAGATGGAGCCAACTCAGAGAAATGGGGAGGGGGAACATAATTTTATCTCTGAAGTCTCCCCTTCTTAGCCTGGGAGTCACAGGCTTTGTAAATATTTCTACAGGTGGAGTGAATGTAGTGACAATTTAGGAATCACCCTGTATGGCTCCCTGATAAATTAGTAGGCTCTCTGAAACAATTCTCATACAGAGTCTGTAAATTAATAATGGTTCCAGAAATTAACTTGTCCAATCCCTGGGCCTCAGAAGAGCCAGGATACACGGCCCTTGTACCCCTCTCGCTACCTTAGTCTCTAAGTATCTTCAACTCATTCTGCCACATTTTTTAGTTGATGCTATTACGTTTGTGATGGGGAAGAAAAAAAAAACACTAGACAAAACTGTGTAGTGACACAGAGAGGAATTAAAATCCTGCTTTTCCATCCACTCATGTCCCTCTGGACCTCAGTTTCCTTATCTGTTAAGTGGGGGTTAATGATTTTATTTTGATGTGTAACTATTGGTACATGAGGAAATGCACATAAAACAGTTTTGTAAATGTAAAAATGGAGTAGGTAGCCTAGTGCCTGACATATTAACGTGTTCAAGAAATGTATAGCTGTGATAAAATGTAAGTTAGGATGTTTTTCAGTAATGGGTAATTGTATTGTTGAATAGCCACACAAGTACCCAAATAAATCCTCTCCTCAAAGGCAGACAGTGGCTTTCTCTTAAGATCCCACAGTATGTTATCTTCCCTTCTAATTTTTACCATGGTTGAGACTGGCTAATCTGTAACAGCCACTTGTATAATACAATATTTTATTATTAAGTATATATTGGACAAATATAATTTCTCAAGTTTATTCAGGATAAACATAACTTTGCAAATTACTCACTTTACCCCTTCCAGATGATGGTTAGAAATGCTGGCCAAATGCAAGCATTTGGAAGGAAAAATACCACATGATCTCACTCATTCATGGATAATAAAGACCATTACAAACTTTTGAACAATAATAGATACAGAGGCAGAGCTGCCTCAAACTGATTATCAAACTGCAGTGGGAAGGCCAGGGAGGGTTGGGGGACAGGAGGGAGGGGAGTAAGAGATCAACCGAAGGACTTGTATGCATCCATATAAGCATAACTAATGGACATAAGACACTGGGGGGTAAGGGAGGGCAGGGGTTTGTCAAGGGCCGGGGGGAAAAAAGGACACTTATGTAATACCCTTTGTAATACTTTTAGCGAAAAAAAAAAATGCAAGCATTTGTTGGGTGCATTTATTTAGGTGTCAATTTGAGTTCAAAACCCTACTCTCTTTATTTGTGTGCAAATAAATGGAAATTGACTTTGAGAATTTGAACATAAAAATTTAACAATAGCTGGTATATGAACAATCAATACCGAAATTATTCTCAGTGTTCACTATCTTTACTGGCATTTTAGAATGTAAGATAAGGTGGATGAATTTCAAGTTTTTTGGGTATATATCCAGGAGTGGAGTTGCTAGGTCGTATGATAGCTCTATTCTTAATTTTTTGAGCACCAAAGTCAATGTTTCCTGCACCAAGATGATGTACAGTTTATTTCAGTACTCCCATCTGGAACTTGAAATACTTTGATATCCCCATCAATGTGAAAACAATTTTGATTCCATGATACAGTGCTGGGCTTTGCCATATCTATTCCAAATGCTTTACCATGAAATTTAGGACCATTCCAATTGAATTATTGGGTAAGCATAGGAATAACTCAAGGAACAATGCAAACTAAAAGATTGTCTCCAGGTGACTAACAAATATCAAATTTCACTTCCTGAGGCAGAGGCTGGAATAAAGACATCTCAAGTTCCCAAGGATAGAAAACACCAAAGCAAATCCGCCTGAGCTGTGAAAAGTGCACACTTAGAAACTCCCCCACACACAGCCAACATGGCTCCTTGAATGTTGCTAACCCTTACCCAGTGAATAAATGTACAGTCCCAGCCCCTCCTAGATCACTGGATAAATAGTATTTATTTATTCAACAATTGTTTCTTGAGCACCTATTGTGTATACTGAGCTAGAAACTGGTAGAAGACCCTGCTTTCTTGGAGATTACATTTTTGTGGGAAAGACACCAAACCAGTAAAAAAGCAAATGCATAATTAGATATTTTGATAAATGGCAAAAGTAAAAACCTGGGGAGCTATAATATAGAATAATGGAGTTGGGAGGAAACAGTCTTTTCCATATTTTTATTATAATTAATACATTTTATAAATATTTTCTCCAGGCATTTTGCTTGTCTATTCATTTCCCTAATGGTATATTTTGTTTGTTTTTTCTTAATGGTATATTTTGATAAACAGAAGTTCTTCATTCTCATTAAGCTTAGTTGACAAAGATATTTGCTTTTATATTTATCTATTTCTGTGTACTACCTACCAAAAAACATTGCCTACACCCAGATTGAAAAGATATTTGTTTGTTTCCTTCAAGAATCTTTGTAGTTTAAGCATTATATACATATATATATATATATATATATATATATATATATATATATATATGATTTGTCTTTTTACTACATTTTGTTGGAGTGACATTGGTCAACATGAACATAGGTTTCACGTGTGGATTTCTAATTACAAAATCTGTATATAGCACCATGTGTCCACCACCCAAAGTCAAATCTCCTGTCACCTCATATTATGACCCCCTTCTCCCTCCACCCTCTTCCCTCTGGCAACCACCACACTGCTGTTTGTGTTCATAAGTTTCAGTTTTATATTCCACATATGAGTAAAATCATATGCTTCTTAGCTTTTACTGTCTGACTTATTTCACTTAGCATAATCTTCTCAAAATCCATCCATGTTGTTGTAAATGACACTATTTCATCCTTTCTAATAGCTGAGTAGTATTCCATTGTGTATATGTACCACATCTTCTTTATCCAGTCTTCTACCACAGGACACTTTGGTTGTTTCCATGTCTTGGCCACCGTGAATAATGCTGCAATGAACATAGGGGTGCATATATCTTTACATATAAATGATTTCGAGTTTTTTGGGTATATATCCAGGAGTGGAGTTGCTAAGTCGTATGATAGCTCTATTCTTAATTTTTTGAGGAATAGTCAGACTGCTTTCCATAGTGGTTGTACCAGTCTACATTCCCACCAGCAGTGAATGAGGGTTCCCTTTTTTCTACAACCTCTCTGACACTTGTTATTGCTGGTCTTATTGATAATGGCCACTCTAGCAGGTGTAAGGTGGTATCTTGTAGTTTTAATTTGCATTTTCCTAATTGCCAGTGAGGTTGAACATCTTTTAATATATCTATTGGTTGTTTGCATGTCTTCTTGGGAGAGGTTTATTTTCAGGTCCTCTGCCCACATTCTGATTGGATTGTTTATTTATTTGGTATTGAGTTTTATGAGTTCTTTATATATTTTGGATATTAAACCTTTGTCAGAGCTACTGTTTGCAAATATTATTTCCCATCTGGTTGGCTTTCTTTGTCAAAAATTACCTGTCCATATACATGTAGTTTTATAGCTAAGCTCTCTATTCTGTTCCATTGATCTGTGTATCTATTTCTCGGCCAATACCATGCTGTTTTGATTATCATAGCTCTGTAATATAATTTCAAGATATCTCAGCTTTTTTTCAGGATTGCTTTGGCTATTCAGGGTCATTTGTAGTTCCATACAAATCTGATGATTTCCCTTTCTATTTTTTTTCTTCCTTGTTTTTATTGCTTAAAGTATTACAAAGAGTATTACATATGTCTCCTTCCCCCTCCCTTTCTATTTTTTTAAATGACATTGGGATTTTGATGGGGATTGTATTAAATCTATATATTTCTTTGGGTAATATGGCCATTTTAACTATGTTGATTCTTCCAATCTATGAACATGGGATCATTTTTCGTTGTGTCTTTTTATATCTTTTTTAAATAATGCTTTGTAATTTTCAGTATGTAGGTCTTTCACATTCTTTGTCAAGTTTATTCCTAGGTATTTTATTCTTTTGGTTGCTATTGTAAAAGGAATTGTTTTTTTCCATTTCTTTTTCTGAAGTTTTGTTGTTGGTATACAGGAAGGCAACGAATTTTTGCACATTGATTTTGTATCCTGCAACTTGACTATATTTGTTTATTGTTTCTAGTAGTTTTTTTGGTAGTCTTTAGGGTTTTTCTATATACAGCATCATGGTGTCTGCAAAAATGTGACAGTTTGACTTCTTCCTTCCCTGTTTGGATGCCTTTTATTTATTTCTCTTGCCTTATTGGTCTGGCTAGGACTTGCAGTACTATGTTGAATAAGAGTGGTGAGAGTGGACATCCTTGTCTTGTTCCTGATCTTAAGGGAAAAGCTTTCAGTTTTTCACCATTGAGTATGATTGGCTGAGGGTTTATCATATATGGCCTTTATTATGATGAGGTCCTTTCCTTCTATTATCTTCAGATCACATACACATTTGCCTTTTATTATGATTTATCTTGAATTAGATTTAGTATGTGTTGTAAGGTAGGGGTTAAGATTCATTTTTCCCCATATGGTTATCCTGTTGTCCTGGTACCATATGTTGAAAAGACTCTAATTTTTATTGAATTTATTGGAGTGATATTGGTTAATAAAACTACATAGGTTCCAGAACTACAATTCTATAATAAATCATTTTTATATTGTATTGTGTGTACAGCACCACAAGTCATATATAGGAGTGCATATATCCTTTCTGATTGGTGTTTCTAGTTTCTTGGGATATATTCCTAGATGTGGGATCACTAGATCAAATGGAAGTTCCATTTTTAGTTTTTTGAGGAAACTCCATACAGTTCTCCACAGTGGCTGCACCAGTCTGCAATCCCACCAGCAGTGCACGAGTGTTCCTTTTTCTCCGCATCCTCGCCAGCATTTGCCATTTGTTGATTTGTTGATGATAGCCATTCTGACAGGTGTGAGTTGGTACCTCATTGTCATTTTGATTTGCATTTCTCAGATGATTAGTGACTTTGAGCATGTTTTCATATGTCTCTTGGCCTTCCTAATGTCTTCATTCGAAAAGTATCTATTTAGGTCCATTGCCCATTTTGATTGGGTTGTTTGTTTTCCTTTTGTTAAGTTGTATGAGTTCCCCGTAAATTTTGGAGATTAAACCCTTATCTGAGATATCATTGGCAAATATGATCTTCCATGCAGTTGGTTTTCTTGTTGTTTTGTTGATGGTTTATTTTTTTAAAAAATTTGTTTTATTGCTTAAAAGATTACAAAGAATAGTAAATATGTCTCCCTTCCTTTCCTCCCTGACGTTCCCTCAGCTTCCCCTACCCCCCAGTGTCTTGCGTCCATTGGCCAGGCTTATATGCATGCATACAAGTCCTTCAGTTGATCTCTTACCGCCCCCCAAAAACCCTCCCTGGCCTTCCTGCTGTAGTTTGACAGTCTGTTCAATGCTGCTCTGTATCTATTTTTGTTCATCAGTTTATAATGGTCTTTATTATCCATAAATGAGTGAGATCATGTGGTATTTTTCATTCATTGACTGGCTTATTTCACTAAGCATAATTCTCTCCAGTTCCATTCATGCTGTGGCAAATGGTAAGAATTCCTTCTTTTTTACAGCAGCGTAGTATTCCATTGTGAAGATGTACCACAGTTTTCTAATCCACTCATCTGCTGATGGGCACTTAGGCTGTTTCCAGATCTTTGCTATGGTGAATTGTGCTGCTATGAACATAGGGGTGCATATATCCTTTCTGATTGGTGTTTCTGGTTTCTTGGGATATATTCCTAGAAGTGGGATCACTGGGTCAAATGGGAGTTCCATTTTTAACTTTCTGAGGAAACTCCATACCGTCTTCCATAGTGGCTGCACCAGTCTGCATTCCCACCAGCAGTGCAGGAGGGTTCCTTTTTCTCCGCATCCTCTCCAGCACTTGTCGTTTGTTGATTTGTTGATGATAGCCATTCTGACAGGTGTGAGATGATACCTCATTGTCATTTTGATTTGCATCTCTCAGATGACTAGTGACTTTGAGCATGTTTTCATATGTCTCTTGACTTTCTGAATGTCCTCTTTTGAAAAGTGTCTATTTAGGTCCTTTACCCATTTTTTGATTGGGTTGTTTATCTTCCTTTTGTTAAGTTGTAAGAGTTCCCTGTAAATGTTGGAGATTAAACCCTTATCAGAGATAACATTGGCAAATATGTTCTCCCATGCAGTGGGCTTTCTTGTTGTTTTGTTGATGGTATTTTTTGCTGTACAAACACTTTTTATTTTGATGTAGTCCCATTTGTTTATTTTCTCTTTAGTTTCCAATGCCCTAGGAGCTGTATCGGTGAAGAAATTGCTTCGGCATATGTCTGAGATTTTGTTGCCTTTGAATTCCTCTAGTATTTTTATGGTTTCCCGTCTTATGTTTAAGTCCTTTATCCATTTTGAGTTTATTTTTGTGTATGGTGTAAGTTGGTGGTCTAAGTTTCATTTTTTTGCATGTATCTGTCCAATTTTCCCAGCACCATTTATTGAAGAGACTGTCTTAACTCCATTGTACATTCTTGCCTCCTTTGTCAAATATTAATTGAGCATAGTGGTTTGGGTCAATTTTTGTGTGCAATGGTAAATGGGATTGTTTTGTTAATCTCTCTTTCTATAAGTTCCCTATGGGTGAATAAAAATGTCATAGATTTATTGGCATTAATTTTGTATCCTGCCACATTGCTGAATTCATTTCTTAAGTCTAATAATTTTTTATGGAGTCTTTAGGGTTTTCTATATACAGTATCATGTTATCTGCGAATAATGATAATTTTACTTCTTCTTTTCCAATTTGGATGCCTTTTATTTCTTCTTCTTGTCTGATCACTTTGGCTA
The DNA here is from genome assembly GCF_000147115.1 of Myotis lucifugus. Taxonomy (NCBI): domain Eukaryota; kingdom Metazoa; phylum Chordata; class Mammalia; order Chiroptera; family Vespertilionidae; genus Myotis; species Myotis lucifugus. The sequence continues at coordinate 1,114,095 of NW_005871050.1, read as the reverse complement.
GCACTTCCAGTACTATGTTGAACAGGAGTGGTGAAAGCGGGCATCCCTGTCTTGTTTCTGTTCTTAAGGGAAATGGTTTTAGTTTTTGCCCATTGAGTATGATGTTGGCTGTAGATTTGTCATATAAGACTTTTATTATGTTGAGGTATGATCCCTTTATTCCCACTTTGCTGAGCATGCATTTGCCAGCAGGGGACACTGAAGCGCTCTGAAGGCTCCTGGCACTGAAACCGCGTTATCGAGGTGTCTTTGGGCAGGTATCCAGGATGAGTGGATTCAGAATTTCTACTGCCAGGGGAGTGTGTCCCTGTTTGTCCAAGATCGCCCCCAGCAGGGGCTCACCCAGCTCTCAAGAGTGCCTTGTGGATCGATGGGCTCAGGGGGCCTGCTTGCTGAAAATGCATGATTGTGGCAGTGCGTTTCCCAGAATAGAGCTGACACACTCTGAGGGGCTCTGGCGCTGAAGCTGGACAGTTAGGGTGTCTGTGGGCAGTTATTCAGGAAAATGGATTTCAGAATTTCTACTGCGGGGCAGCACACCCTTGTCTGCACAAAATCACACCCAGTGGAGGCTCACAGAGGCATCCAAGAACTGCCTGTGGAGTGGTGTGCCCAGGAGGCCTGAGTGCTGGAAACACGCAACTGTGTGTCCGGAGGTCTGCTGCTAGGAAGGGGGGAAGTTGCACTTACTGCTGCGTGAGTGGTGCACCTTTGGAGGTGAAGGTCCCAGGGTCTGCAGGTCTGTGGGTGGGGCAGCAGGATTTTGGGTGGAGTGGCTGCCAGGTCACGGGCAGTGTCCAAGGCCTGTCTGGGTGGTGGTGCTGATGTGTTCCTAGAAGAGGCCGCTCTCCCCTTCAAGATGGCGTGGGCTCCTTACCTGTGTCCCGCAGTCCGGGGAGTGCCCGCAGCGGTGGTAGTCTCTCCCTGTCCAAGAGAGCCCGGTCTGCCAGTCCCTGCTGCTCCTGCCGGATTTAACTGTCCCTCACTCACTCACACACATACCACACGTATCCACACACTCTCCTTTCATCCCCTCACTCACGCACATCCTCTCCCTCACCTCCATCCTGCCAGCCGCTATCTTTTTTTTCTGCAGTTTATATTTTATGTAATATATTCTAGGTTCTATGTATTTTTTTAGTGTAAACAAGTAATATAAGCATGTGGCTAAAAAAAAGCAAGTCACAGGAAAGGGCTTATTTTGAAAAGTGAAGTCTCCTCCCATGCTAGAATTCCCAGAGGCCACTATTTCAACAGTTTCTATGTCTCCTTCTAGCAATTTTTGATGTTTATATACAAATATGTATATGTGCATCCTTTTAAATCATACTGCACAAACTATATGTACCTTGTCTCTTTTAATTGAATAATGCACTGACAAGACCTCCATTATCACCCAAGTCCAATTTTCTCATCCCTTCTCTAGACTTCTGAAGTAGCATGTTTAATGGAAATTCTTTTTAATTGAAGATGTCCATGCAGTTGTAAAAATATAGAAAGATTGCTTGTTTGCTTTGACCAGATAACCCAAATGACAATATTTTACAAAATTGTACTATAATAGAACCAGGATATTGACATTATAAAATCCACCAATCTTACTCAAATTTCCCCTATTATCAGTACTCACTTGTGTATTTGTGTGTGTGTGTGTGTGTGTGTGTGTGTGTGTATTGTTTTTAGTTTTATACATTTTTCTCCTGCATAGGTTCATGTATCCATCATAAAATTCAAAATGCTGAACAGTTACAACCACACAAAGATCCCTACTGTTGCCCTTTTAGTATAACCACATCCAATTCCATCCTGCCACCCTCCCTTCTGTTCCTAACTCCCGGCAACCTTTAATCTGCTCTTCATTTATAAAATTTTCTCACTTCAAAAATGTTTTTTTAAATGGAATCATGCTTTTTGTAACCTTTTTGGGATTGGCTTTTTCCACTGGTATAACTTCCTGAGGATTTACCCAAGTTGTTGCATGTTTCAGTAGTTTCTGTTTTATTGCTGAGTAGCAGTATTCCATGGTATGGATATGCCATAGTCTGTTTCATCATTCACTTGCTGAAGAACATCTGGGCTGTTTCCAGTTTTTACTTCTTAAGAATAAAGATGCTATTAACATTTGTGTACAGATTTTTGTGTGAACATAAATTTCTATTTCTCTGGGATAAACACACAACAGTGCCCTTTCTGGGTCCTATCATAATTGCACGTTTAGTTTTGTAGCACTCTGTGAAACTACTTTCCAAAATGGCTGTACCATGTCAATGATGTTTTTCTGAATCCTTACCTTTATTTAGTGTTTTTTATTTTAACCACTCTGATAGACGTATTATTTCATTTTGCTTTTAATTTACATTTCCTTGATGGTTAATGATGTTGAACATATTTTCATCTTTATTTGCCATCTGTATATCCACTTTGGTGAAATGTCTCTTCATCATATCTCTTGATCATTTAACAATTAAATTTTTTGTTTCTTTACTGCTGTCCTGAGAGTTCTTTATATATTCTTTATACTAGTCTTTTGACAGATATGTTGCTTGCAAATATTTTCTCCAAGTCCATAGTTTATTTTTCATCCTCTTCACATGGGCTTGTACAGAACAAACATTTTTAATTTTGATGAGGTTAAATTTTATATTTTTTCTTTTATGGATGATGCTTTGTGTCAAGTCTAAAAACCTCTTGCCTAGCCCTAGTTCCCAAAGATTGTCTCCTATGTTTTTTCTAAATGTTTTTTCTAAAAGTTTTATAGTTTTACATTTAAGTCTGTGATACATTTTGTGTTAATTTTTGTATAAAGTATGTGGCTTAGGTGAAAGTTTTTTTGGGGGGATTGAGGAGATATGTTTTGTTTTGTTTTGATTTTGCCTTTGAATGTCCAATTGCTCCAGCACTATTTGTTGAGAAGTCTATTCTTCCATTGAATTACTCTTGAAATTTGTTAAAAACAATTGAGCTTATTTGTGAAGGTTTATTTGTAGATTCATTATTCCATTCCATTGATAAATGTGTCTATCCCTCCACCAAGAATATACTACCTTGATAGAGAGACCAAGATGGCGGCATAGGTAAACACCGGAGATTGCTGCCACAAACAACCACTTCAAAAATACAACTAAAAGACGGAACGGACATCACCCAGAACCACAGGAAGGCTGGCTGAGGAGAGACTCTTCAACTAGAAGGAAAGACAACAGCATACCGAGGCTCAGAGGAGGCACAGTGTGGAAAATATAAAGGTGCGGAGGTGCGCGCGCAAAACGGGCTGGTGGCTGAGGGTGCGGTTGTTGTTTTCAATCAGGAGGGAGTCTCAGACTCTGAGCTCCGGATCTGGGCGAGTCTCTAGGGACTCAGACTCAAACAGGAGAAGCGGGATTGTCTGGCATCAGTTGGAACGTGAGGGCAGCTTTCTCTCTGAGGTTTGCAGCGGTTGCCGGGGTTCTGAGAAGCAGAGCCTCTGGGAATGGGACTGAGAGCAGCCATAACTGCTCCCTCTGCCCGCCCTGTTGATCCCACCCTGCCCAAGCCCTGCGCAGAGCCATTTGCCGGATCGCCTCAGGCAAAGGCTAGATTAGCACCTCTCCAGAGGACAGAAGTTTTCCCGCGGCAGACACAGCTGATTCTCACAGCCAGTCGGCCTGGTGGTCAAATCCCTCTAGTATTAACTACAACAATCAAGGCTTAACTAGAACAAGACTGCGCACAAAGACCACAAGGGGGTGCACCAAGAAAGCATAAAAAATGCGGAGACAAAAAAACATGACAGAAATGGAGGATATAGAGCTAAAAAATGCAATTTTGAGGGCTTGCAATAATGTGCTAGAAGCTGCCAATAAACTTGATGAGAGCCTCACGAAATCTAATGAGACCCTCGATGCTATGATAAAGAACCAACTAGAAATTAAGCATACATGGACTGAAATAAAGAATATTATACAGACACCCAATAGCAGACCAGAGGAGCGCAAGAATCAAGTCAAAGATTTGAAATGCGAAGAAGCAAAAAACAGCCAACTGGAAAAGCAAAATGAAAAAAGAATCCGAAAATACGAAGATAGTGTAAGGAGCCTCTGGGACAGCTTCAAGCGTACAAACATCAGAATTATAGGGGTGCCAGAAGATGAGAGACAGCAAGATATTGAAAACCTATTTGAAGAAATAATGACAGAAAACTTCCCCCACCTGGTGAAAGAAATGGACTTACAGGTCCAAGAAGCACAGAGAACCCCAAACAAAAGGAATCCAAAGAGGACCACACCAAGACACATCATCATTAAAATGCCAAGAGCAAAAGACAAAGAGAGAATCTTAAAAGCAGCAAGAGAAAGAGACTCAATTACCTACAAGGGAATACCCATACGACTGTCAGCTGATTTCTCAACAGAAACTTTGCAGGCCAGAAGGGAATGGCAAGAAATATTCAAAGTGATGAATACCAAGAACCTACAACCAAGATTACTTTATCCAGCAAAGCTATCATTCAGAATTGAAGGTCAGATAAAGAGCTTCACAGATAAGGAAAAGCTAAAGGAGTTCATCACCACTAAACCAGTATTATACGAAATGCTGAATGGTATCCTTTAAGAAGAGGAAGAAGAAAAAGGTAAAGGTACAAATTGTGAACAACAAACATGCATCTATCAACAAGTGAATCTAAGAATCAAGTGAATAAATAATCTGATGTACAGAATGAACTGGTGATTATAATGAATCAGGGACATAGAAAGGGAATGGACTGACTATTCTTGGGGGGGAAAGGGGAATGGGAGATGCGGGAAGAGATTGGACAAAAATCGTGCACCTATGGATGAGGACAGTGGGTGGGGAGTGAGGGCGGAGGGTGGGGCGGGAACTGGGAGGAGGGGAGTTATGGGGGGAAAAAAGAGGAACAAATGTAATCTGAACAATAAAGATTTAATAAAAAAAAGAATATACTACCTTAATTATACTGGCCTTATTATCAGATAGAGCATTTCCTCCCACTTTGTTCTTATCTGTCAATATTATTTTATATATCCTGGGGCCTGTGCCTTTCCATATGCTTGAAAAAATGTTTAGTCTGTTATATATATTCAATCTTCTATATATACATCAATTCAAACCTGTTGGTTAATAGCATTACTTCTATATTTTTGCTGATGCTCTATGCAGTAGTTCTATCATTTGCTGAGAGGGGAGGCTATAAAGCCCCCAACTGTAATTATGGTTTTGCCTATTTCTATTTTCAAGCCTATCAGTTTTTGCTTCTTATATTTTAAGATTCTGATTTTGGGTATGCACACTTTTAGGATTGTAATATCTCCCTGGGTGATTGATCCTTTTATAATTATATAATGTCTCTCTTTTTAGTAATTTTTTTAAATCAGAAGTTTATGTTTATCAGATATTAACATAGCCACACTTGCTTTTATAAATTAATATTTGCAATGTATATCTTTTCCTTCCTTTTACTTTCAACTTATTTATGATATTGATTTTAATTACTACATTGAAAAATAATGCTGAGAAAGAAATCAAAAGCACAAAATGCTTGCATTTTTAATATATTTTTGTTACTCTATTATTATTATTATTATTATTATTTTATTTGTAGTTTTCATAGTGTTTGCTTGGTGTATTATAATATAAATATCTGCCTTATAACGATTTATTGGTGTCAACCTTTTACCATTCCAAGTGTGGAAACCTCAATTCCATTTAGGTCCCACTTTTAAATATCATTATTTTTAGTGTTAGATGTTGCTATAATATTTGTTTTAATCATCATGTATGATCTATAAAACTCATGTGGGAATGGATAGGTTATTATATGTATCCATGTTTCTGTTCTTTCCATTGTTCCTTCTTTCTTCTTGATGCTTCAAATTTCATTGATGACCTTTCTGTTTGAAGGATTTACTTTACCCAATATTTAATAGTAAGTCTGCAAGTAAAAAAAATTCTTATAGTTTTCTTTTGCTTAAAATGTTTTTATTTTTCTTCATTCCTTAATGCTTAAAATATTTTTATTTTCTCTTCATCCCTCCTAAATGATAGTTTAAACTGATACAGAATTTATTGTTGATAGTTTTTTTTCTCTTTCAGCACTTGAAAAATGTGTCACTTTGGACCTCTATATTTTCTGGTAAGAAATATAGATTGGAATTGTTGTGCCCTATAGGTAATATGATATTTCTTTCAGGCTGCTTTCAAGATTTTTCTTTGTCTTAATTTTTCACAATTTAATTATGATGTGTCTTTGTATCTTTCTTTAATTGTCCTATTTATGGTTCATTCAGCTTCTTAGATCTGTAGGTTTGTATCTTTTGCCAAATTAGAACTTTTCAATCATTATTTCTTCATGTACTCTTTCTGCCTCACTATCATCTATCCTTCTGAGGCACTAATTACACAGACATCAGAATATTTTATTACACCATAGTTCCCTTGGGCTCTGTTTCCTTTCATTCTATTTTCTCTCTGTTGTTTAAAATGGATGGCTTCTATTATTCTGTCCTCAAGTTTATGTCCTCTGTCATATCCACACTACTATAAGCCCATTCAGCAAGTAATTTATTTCAGTTTTAATTTTCAGTTATATAATTTCCATTTGGTTCTTTTTTATGACTTCTATTTTCTTGCTGATATTTTCTATTTTTTCATTTGTTTCAAGAGAATTTATAATTGATTGCAGAAGCATTTTTATGAATGCTGCTTTAAAATCATGTCAGAACATTCCAACATCTGATTCATCTCAGTCTTTGTATCAATCAGTTGATTGTTTTTTCTCATTCAAGTTGTGATTTTCTGGTTCTTATTATGATGGGTGGTTTTCAAGTTTATCTTGGATATTTTGTTCATTATGTTAGAACACTCTGAGAACTATTTAATTCTTTTATTTCACCAGGCAGTCATCCCGTTTTAGTTTAGCATGCAGGCCTTGACCTAATTTTGTGTTCTGTGGCTCCAATGGAAGTTTGTTTCTAGCAACTTTGTGGTGTTATTTTGGTTTAATTCATTTATCTGGTGTCACTGAGGCTCCCTGTGTTTCCTGCTAGTGTTGACTGAGGTGTGCAAGAGAGGTCTCATAAGGTCAGGTTGCATAGTATTCTCAGTAGGGAAAGGGAAAGGTGTGTTGGAATCCCTTATTGATGCCACCACTGCTTTGGTGCTTCTCAGTGGAGGATAAAAAAATTTTTAGCTATGAAAATAAAGAAGTTTCCAAGATATGTCCAGTTGCTATTGACTGGGATCCTTTGTCTAGTTCCTCCTGCCTGCCCTGGTGTCTCTCTCAAAAAGGGAGGAGAATCTCAGGTTCATTGGGACAAAGATGCTTCCCAGAATGAACCTCTGTCAATCTTCATAAAAATGTTTAACTTATAATATTTTTATTAAGGTAAATTTACATAATACAAAATTCATATATTTCAAGCATTAAGAAAATGACTTTTTTGTAAAGGTAGGAAGTTTTGAATGCAGAACCACAATCCAGTTTGAAAACATTTTCATCTGCACAGTTTGCTCACATCCTTTTACAATTAATCCATGCTCCCACCCCCAGCCCTAGGCAGCCACTGATTTGTTTCAGATATATATAAATAGGCCTTTTAATGGTCTTTCAATAAAGGGAATCATACAAAATACAGGGATTTTTATGCCTAGCTTCTTCTACTTATCACATTTTTCAGGTTCAGTTATGTTGATGCATGTTCATTCCTATTAATTACAAAGAATATTCTATCATGTCTATATGCCAAATTTTGTTTATGCATTATGTAATTATTAATAGTTCTTTGGATTATTTTCAGTTTTTGGACATTATGAATACTTTTGAAATGAAAGTTTGAATGCATATGTTTGTGTGTGCACATTTCTTTCTTTCTTTTTTTTTTGGTAGATTTCTAGGAGTGGGATTGCTGAGTCATATGTTAAGCAATTGATGAGCTGATTACAAACTGACTGTACCATTTTTATATCCTCACCACCAGTTATGAGGGCTTCTGTTTCTCTGTTTAATGAGTTATTTTGGTCATGTTGTAATTTAATCATTTAAATATCATTTCTTTAGTTCTTTGAAAATATTTATAATAGCAGCTGTGAAGTCTTTTGCACTACCTCCAACATCTTGGTCAAGAGACAGCTTCTTTGATCACTCTTTTTCCTAAGTACATGTCACACTTTGGTGGTTCTTTGAATGTCACACCATTTTTATTGAATGTCACACCATTTTTTGTTGAAAACTTGGTAATTTTACAGAAACTCTACATTGATAACTCCAGGGGGTTATAGTTTCTTAGTTAGATAGTTAGTTAGTCAACTTTATCTATACTAATTGCGTAAAGTCTCTATCTATACTCATTGTGTAAAGTCTGTTGTCCCCAAACATGTAGGCACTAATGTCTTTTCTCAGGTTTTAGTTTTTTGTTTTTTTTTCATTTTTAAGCCTGTTTTCTTATATGTCACCCCTGTGTGAGCATATTTTTAAGAGCAGCCAATAAGTGGTTAGATATTGTGCTCAAACATATTTAGTCAGTAAAACTTCCTTCCACCTTTTGCTAATGGATCTCTGTGTGGGCTGGAGGTTGCATTTCAAATCCAGGCAGTTTGAAGATTCTACTTCCTACCAGATTCTACTTTCTACTTGGACTTCTCAGGTCTCTGTCACATGTAAGGTCTCACATTCGACCAGGGCCTTATGCTTAGCAAGGACTCTTTCTGGTCTCTCAGCATTCATGCAGCCCAGATAATGTGCAAAGCCTTCTGGACTGCCAAAGAATTGTGAGAGCTCATAAAGGCTCACCAGATTGTCTCATTTCCTGGATTTTCCTGTTAAGTTAAAGGTTAGTCTATCAGTTTGTTGCTTGCCAACCAAGATGACATCAGGCAAGCTGTGATGTATTTCCTCCATTCATTTGTAACCAAGATCATCTCTGTTTCCTACAATTCCAAGGGACATAGGATTTTCTATGCTGCACTCCAAATTAATTTAGTGATATTTTGCAGCAAAGTTGTTGGTTTCACTGCTTGTCATACCCTAGCAGAACTGCTGCACTGATATATGTAGGGTAGGTAGGAGTAGCCCCAGACTAAACAAACAAACAAACAAAAACATTGAATTCCTACTGTTCTGACATGAGGTTCAGTAGTTTTTATTAAATAAACAATTGTCAATTTATTCTATGTCCTTGGTAAATTTCTATAGTCCAGAGATGGGTATTTTGTCAATTTTGGTCAGGTCTACAATTGCTTGTAGGAGAGAATATTTCATCTTCTTCTATGGCCATAAACCATAATAGCCGTTAACTGTTTTTTCTTGTTGCCCTTCTTGCCTTGCTACCGTTCAGTTCTCAGGAAACAGCTAGATCATATCATATCATACCTTCCCTATATAAAACACACCACTAGATTTCTATAACAATAAAAATAAAATGAAACTCCTTAATGTGACCTAAAGCATCCTAAATCACCTGGTCCCTGCTAGCCTTTCCCACTACATCTCCTACTACTCTCCTCACTGCTTCTACCCAGTCAATTCATATTCCTTGAACCATGGCACCCTTCTTTCTGTCCCTGAAACATACATGTTCTTCCCTTCTCTATGATCTTGTACTTGCTATTCCCCCTGCCTGAAAGGCAGAATGACTGTCTTCTTCTCAGCACTTAGATCTCATCTCCTTAGAGAGGCCTTCCTTCTCTAGCCAAGTTAAAACACCCATAGCTCCATTTAATTTCATTGACAGCAGTTATTGGAGTCAGATATGACATTCGTGTTTATATTTTGTGCCAAATCCTCCTAATACAAGACCCATGGGGGCAGGTTATTGTATTCACTAGCACCTAGAACTGCTGCAGACATATAATAGACTATTCTTGGGCCTTTTAAAATATATAAATAAACTATATATATATATATATATATATATATATATATATATATATATAATTTTTGTAGTGGCTATATATTTTCCCACTGTAAAATGTACTATCATTTGGTCCCTTGAATATCTTATTAATATAAAGAATTTAGTGTCACATGAGTGTTCTGGAATGGACTTTGGAATCAGACAGGCTTGGGTTCAAACCCTGGATCAACTACTTACTACCTATGTGATTTCATATTAGCTCTTAATCTCTCTGTGTCAAACCCAGTTCCTTATCTGAAGTGTAATGGGCTCAGGATTGTGCCATGATCCTAGGAAATGGCAGTTAAATTGCTTTATTTTGCTTTTGCCTGAAATGGCAGTCACTCCCTAGTGTTTTCCCTTCCCTGGCAATCCTTCACAATAAGAACACAACATAGTCCAAACAGACTAACTGAGCCTATCCCTTCTCTTTCATTTGACCTTGTCTTTGCACAGATACTGCTGGAATTTGGGACCCCTGCACTTTATTTCTGAGCAGCGGCACGTGCTAGGTGAAGAGGATGAGGCTAAGGATGCTTCAAGGACAACAGTTGAATAGACTGCAAAATGGAAACTGAAATACCTTCTGCTCCTCCTGCCAGAAGTAGAGGATTTGTAAATTCATGGGACCCCAGGAAACTGTGAAATTAAATGAGCAGAACTAGTTTGATTTTAAAATGTTCATTTGCCTGGCCAGTGTGGCTTAGTGGTTGACAACTGACCTATGAACCAGGAGGTCACGATTAGATTCCTGGTCAGGGTACATGCCCAGGTTGGGGGCTTAATTCCTAGTGGGGTGGCATGCAGGAGGCAGCAGATCAATGATTATCTCTCATCACTGATGTTTCTATCTCTCTCCCCTTCTCCCTTCCTCTCTCTGAAATCAATAAAAAATACTTTAAAAATATTTCCATGTGTAAAGTCAGCCACACTCCAGCCACCAGTGTAGCTTGTTTCTCTTGGAATCTTGCTCTTAAATCAGAAACATTTTGAAGCAACCAAGGACTAGCTCACTTGTCAGGAAGGAAAGAAAAATATTCTCTGGCCTCTGAAAGCTTCTGTTCTAATATATGGGTTTTGTGTCTACATGGAAGAGGGATGGAAGGGTTAGGGGCAAATGTATGTTTATTTGATTTAGGTCTATTTTACAGAAAACTGATGCTGCTGAAAAATGAAATTTCATACCCCAAATTTTTCTTACTCACAATCTTATAAAAAGAGAAAAAATAGATCTATTTTATATGTAGTGTTATCATTGATATAAGGTTAAATTCAGATAACAAAATCAAAATAAATTTGGTTTCTTATTGTATAACCCAGATGTGTAGAGGGTCTTTCCATTTTTACATAAAAAGCATCCTTGCCAACATAGTGCAGCACTAAGGGATTCAGTTTCTTTGTCTCTTACACCTGGGGACTCCTGTGTGATGTCATCTACTGTGGGTAACCAGTGACAGCTCCCTCTAATAATCCCATTGTCAGAAGGGAACCTTTCTAGCACCATCTTATTTTGAGCAATATCAACACACACTATAACATATGTAGTCCTATGAGCATCCATTCTCTCCAACCTCACCAGAGTACATACTATATTAAAATGGGGGAATGTAAAGTTCTTTACTAAAGAGTGTGAAAGAGGGAGAGAAAGTGAGACTAAATAGAAGTTATGGTCTTTTTTAAACCTAATCACATAAGTAACCTTCTGTCACTTTTGCCATATTCTGTTCATTACAAGTAAGTCCCTAGAGCCAGCTCATATTTAAGTGAAGGAGATTACACGAGAGTGTGAATACTAACTAAAATGTGGGGATTGTGGGGAGCCATTTTAAAGATAGTCTACTATATATGATATCCAATGAAGGGGGCACTGAATGCCAGTGGAAGAACAATGGTCTTTCTCACATATGGCACTGCATCAATTGCATACCCATATAGCTAACCATGACCCTCAAATTGTATATAAGAAATAACTTCAGATAGATCATAGACCTAAATGTAAAAGGCAAAACAATAGAACTTCTGGAATAAAGAATCAGAAAATACCTTCATGAACTTGGGTTAGACAAAAATTTCTTAAATGGGGTATAAAGAGTACTAACTATAGATCAGCGGATCTCAACCTGTGGGTCGCGACCCTTTGGGGTCAAACGACCCTTTCACAGGGGTCGCCTAAGACCATCAGAAAACACATATATAATTACATATTGTTTTTGTGATTAATCACTATGCTTTAATTATGTTCAATTTGTAACAATGAAAATACATCCTGCATATCAGATATTTGCATTACTATTCATAACAGTAGCAAAATTACAGTTATGAAGTAGCAACGAAAATAATTTTATGGTTGGGGGTCATCACAACATGAGGAACTGTATTAAAGGGTCGCGGCATTAGGAAGGTTGAGAACCACTGCTATAGATGAAAAGATTGATAAAGTAGACTTCATTACAATTGTGAAATTATTGGGTTTTAATTAAAATATATTAGCTTAATTAGCACTAGCTACTGAAACAAACAATGCAACTACAGTTTATTTCTTACTCATAGGATAGAAGACTAAGGTTTAACTCTCTTCTAAGCAGTGACTCAAAGACTCAAGTGCTTCCATCTAGTGGCTTCCAGGTCAACCTGGTATTATCCTGATATTAAACAGGTGAAAGAGTTCAGAAAAGGCAAACTGTATATTTACCTCTCTAGGTGCAGAAGTGATACATCACTTTCATTCAAATTTCACATATTACAACCAGTCTGGTGGCCAATCCAACTACAAAGGGATGCTGGAAAGTGCAGAGTAGGTCAGGGCAATCCATGAGCACTAGCAGACTTGGCCAAGATTAGGAAATGGAAAGCAAAGTACTTAATACTTTTGAACACTATTATTACATCAAGTTGAAAGAATCTTAAAATGGACATAAAAAAAACTATGTGAAGTAAAAACAAACTTAAAGTTTAGATATTCAGCCCTGGATGGTTTGGTCCAGTGGTTAGAGTGTTGGCCCATGGACCAAAAGGTCATGGGTTTGATTCCCGGTCAAGGGCAAGGGCACATACTTCAGTTGCAGGTTCCATCCCTAGCCCCTGTGTACGGGAGACAACCAGTCATCAATGTCTCTCTCTCTCTCTCTCTCTCTCTCTCTCTCCCTCCCTCCCTCCCTTTCACTCTCTCTCTAAAGATCAATGGAAAAAGTATTCTCAGGTGAGGATTAAAAAAAAAGTTTAGATATTCAAGGGAACCCCTGTACCTCAATCTATAAAGATCCCTTTTTTGCCATCCTAACCACTGAGGCCACTTGAAAGATTTATATTGGATAGAGCAGAAAGTTCCTGGCAAGAAAGAGATTAATAAATCCAGAAAGTGCAAAAAAGACAAGACTCAGCAGCACAGGCTAGGTTTGAGGAAGATTTTTGAGAGATTGAGAAAGAAATAAGTGAGAGGTTTGGGGCATCTCTATTGAATGAATGACACATAGAGGTTTAAGAAAGATCATTATGGAAGTTTGACATACATTGAAGTTTGAATCACCTTTGGTGCATTCTGAGACCACATCTATAGTTCCAATTGCAATTGTTTTTAACATTTTTTCTTGATGTTCAGAATAATGTTTCTTTGAATGTGACCTTGTGCCAAGACTGGGTCTTGATATAGATTAGCTCCATAGAGGTTAACAAACACTTGCATTAAGTTCTCACTTTCAAGTGGTGATGGCAAAGTAGATGTACTTTGTAAGAACTTCTGGAATGACTGCATTTATTTCCTTGTGAATATAAGGGCATATGAACCATGAATGGGGCTCTTATGCCCAGAAACTTTGACCCTCACTGAATGTTATCTCATTGATACCAGCAACTGTTATGTTTTAAACAATTATCTTAATGTCAAAATTAGTAGAGCCAAGACACTTCTACTGGGATGTTAATGAACAACAACAAAAAAGGAAAATAGAAGCAGCTTGATTTAGGAAAAAGAGCAGGATATTTGGGGTCAGTCAAATCTGAATTTCTATCTGGACTTAATTAGTTTAACTATATGACATTGGACCAATTATTCAAGATTTCTGAGTGTCAATTTCACCCTCTGTAAGATGGTGGAAAGGGCACCACTTCACAGGGTTATGACAAATGCTTAAAAATCATAAATATAAAGCACTTAGCACTGTGCTTGGTGAATAATAGGTGCTTAATATACATTAGAGCCCTTTCCCTTCACCCCCACTTCTGGATTCTAAAGTTCAGAGCATGATAAGATAACTCTTTGAGTAGGAGATGGATGATGAGAAGGAGGAATGTTCTTAGTGATGGATTTATTCCGGGGGGGGGGAGGGTGGCGAGGAATGAAAGGGTTGCAACCCACTGCGTGCAGAGGTGGCAAGCCACATGCACACTTTACCTGGTCTGCCAAGATGAAGAGGTATTTAATCAAGGGAAGAGGAAGTTAAGGGATGGGGAAGTTAGGACCATAGAGCTTTATTATAAGCATAGAGCTCTGTAGAGATCTCGCGTACTCTTGCAATCGAATACGAGAGTTTCATGAGCCCTAGTTCCTGCCACAGATCATCCAAACTGATTGCGTTTTCTTAAAGTTTCAGTTAGTCTTTATCACTGGAGACAAGAATAATACAAGTAAAGAACTGAAGTTTTGGGTGGGGGTGATCATGACATTTGCTGAAAAGAATAGAGACTTTGTCAGGGGAAATATAAATGTAAATTTTCATGTATCTTACCCATAGAGTGCCAGATTCTTAATGGACTTGCCCCTATGACCTCTCTAGCTTCATCTTGTACTGCAACACTCCTTATCTCTGAATCTGGCCCTCTATTGGTTACTTGAACATTTCTTTTTTTCCTATACCTCTCTCCCATAGGGCCTTTGCATATGTTGTTGCTTTCCCCATCTCTAGATCCTCTACTATTAATTTCTATTCATCAATTATGTGTTAACTCAAATGTCAGGCAAGCCTTCCTTGAAACCCTCAACCAAATAAAACCTGTTAGGTACTCTGAAAATAATCTTTAATTTTCTTTTCTATCAGTAATCATGATTTGGAATTATACATTACTTATGTGGTTATTTATTTAATGTCCATTTCCCCCAGTTGGCCTTATCTCTTTTGCTCATCACTGTATACCAAACACCTGGGGCATAAAAGGCTCCCAATACAAAATTTTAAATGGATAACTTAGTACATGTTTTCTGGGGATATTAAAGTCAATGTTCTCATTCAAGTATCTTCCTATTAGGCCCTCTGGAGAAGCAATGACAGATTGGTGTGGACTACCCATTAATGTTCCAAATCTCCAGCCTGGAGGCAGTGCCCATTGCAATGTTCTTTGCAGGCTGAGGGTTGATAGATACATCCTTAGTGGTCCTTTTTATATCCTCCCCAGTTGTATGTTATATGTGAAACTCTCCTCAAGAACTGGAAGGGAATTAAGGTTCCCTTCCCAAATGCTATACCTAAGGGCTTTATATGAAAGAATCAAAACCTCTGTTTAAATGCATGCTTTTCTAAGCAAGGTCTCTCTCTGCTGACATGAGCCAATAAGAATGACACTATAGAGGTAAAACCAGAAACCTCTACTTTAATCATTTTGCTGTTTTCCAACTTGTAAAGGATTGGCTTGGTGTCTTATTCTGTTGATCCCACAGGGAAGGCCAAGGACCAGGACCAGTTAACAGAATGGCAGACAGTTATAATTCACATAAAAAAATATCAGAACTGTTCCAAGATTGAATGGGTGGCACTGTAATGCAATGAGTTCGTTGTCACTGGAGGCATTCAAAAGTAGACTGAATAACCCCGACAAAATTATTGCATGTCATATGAGAAGTAAAAAGAGAAGAGCTCTGAGGAGCTCTAACATTGGAAGATTCTAAAAAGTGTATTCTTTGAGCTGTCTCTCCAATCATGGAGGATGGGTTTACACTGAGTCATATCTTCTCTTCCCTGGATTCCTTTGATTCCAAGAGTATTTGGTCAGAGTTGGGGTATAATCTATGCACAGGGTGCATAAGTAAGTTAAGACTCTTATAGAGACTGAACTCGTGACTTAATCCTCATTACCTCTGTCTTCTAACCACCAACACACCCCCCACCAAGTTCACAGGCACATTTCTGATATGCAGCAGTAAAATTAACTCTAGAAAGAACAGTTCACACCATGCAAAGTGATGTAATCCAATGACATCTATTTCAGCATGTTATCTATTTCACAATGTTATCTGTGCTCCATTTAAAAATAAAATTTTCAGGGATAATAAAAATTAAAATGATGGTTTTGAAGTATTTTGAGTAAAAAATTGTTCTATCAATGAGGAAATGTTATGCAAATGGATTTGCTGCTTCAACCATGCAGAGATATAAATATTACATATTAATAGATTTGACCTAGTTGCAGTCATCCTCGGCTTCATTCTCATCTTGTCTCCACATGTTTATGCTATATTTGGGTAGCTTACTCTGAAGTCCACTGTATATCATGGATATGTGAAAAGAATGAGAAATAGGCAGTTAGCATGATAAAAGGCAATAGTGAAAATAAAGTGGGCTTGAATAAATCTTTTATTATTACTAATGTGACTTAAAATTATTGAGGCTTGGAAATTATCATTCCTTATTACTTCTCTGTCTCCAATTTTAAAATTATACATTAGATTATCTCATTACATAGATTTTCAATTATGCTTGACTATGGCAATTATGATTCAGCTTCTACTGGGCTACCTGTTGAATTTCCTATCACCCTCCTCTCAACTAAGCAAGAACATTAATAAATCTGCTTAGCAAATCTCTTTGAACTTTAAAGTTACAAAGGAACTTAGAAAGCATTTTACCCAGAAATTCTTAATTTTCTGGGGTACATTCATTCTGAGGTAATTTTCTGGAGTACATCTGATAACCTAATGAAAGCCACAGCCTCTTTCCTCAGAACACTGTACATATGCACTTATACACACATGCAAAATTTTGCATAGTTTCCTGGGCCTTAGAGACCCCGATGAACCCCATCCATGAGACCTGAATTAAGAACCTATGTTCTAATGCAGCATTTCTCTTTTAAAAACAAAGAAGTTAAGGGTAAGGACCAATATAAATTTATCTTCCCAAAGATGTTGGTCCAATTGCAATCTGATTAAAAAATAGAAAACAAAGAAATTGAAAACATAAGGTTTAAGAAAGATGTCACCTGATGTAAAAGCACTATGAAGAAACTTTGAAAGTCAAGGGTGATTTTAAAATGTGGGACTTGGATATGTATTTTCTAAATGGAATATTATTTTAATTGCTTTGTCAAGAGAATAATGAAGGCCATTCCACCTGCTAAATTTATTATACATTCTTTTGTTTTACACTGTCATGTATATTTTAACAAATAACTCCACACTTACATTTCTGTTAGTTTCTTTGGAAATTGCACAATTTAATTATATTTTCTTCCCATTCTAAGGAAGGCCTATAAATATTCTATTTGTATGGTTGTCTGTCTATTGTTTTGCTTGAGAAAATAAATTTAGTGTGGACACACTGATACATGAAAAGTTTCTCTTTAATCTTATGGTTAAGCTTCTTGAAGTGCAAAGTCAAGATTTACACATTATTTAAACCCTGATTGTTTCCACATTCTCTGAAAAGGAATGATTTCCCTGGGGTACCCTTTTATTAGGATCAGCCTATAAATGTTATTTGGAGTAGCTGTTTTAAAACAATGTAGTTAGAGACCGAGCTCTTACTGTAAATATATCATCTGTAATTATATCAAATCCCAGTTATCCACAGAGTCATGTGAAGACTAGGACCAAACACTGACACCAGGAATCAAACATAGCATCACCTACTGGCTTCTATAAATCCTCTCTCTCCTTGAGTATAATAAAATCATTTGAACTATGATATGGCTTATAAACTTTAAAGCACATGTTGCCATCCTAAAGGCTAAGTATAGATCCTGATGAGAATATAGATGCTAGTAGGTTGCATGCCATCGAAACTGAGCAGACCTAATTTGAGCAGAAACTATTGCTATTTATTTATTTATTTCTGATCAGCATTATAAACTGAGAGGAAGAGTTTGTGGGCTGCTAAAAATTACATGCTTGTAATATTTAAAACTACTTGTGTTTTTCTGAATGTAGGTCACCAAATACCAAATTTTCCTTGCCACTTGCTACTTTTTGCAGTGCAATATTGAACTTCAGGACTATGAAATTCTTGAGATTGGGTTTGAAAATTTTTGGAATTGTAGGAAATTGCAAAAATGCTTAGAATTCCAATCTCCACCTGCAGAATCATATACATTTAGTGCTAAAAGTTATTTTGCAACCATTCTAATTCATAAATTGACCACACTACTGATAAACATGCCTGCACACTTTTCTCCAGGGAGAATATATAACAAGGTGAATGGTATTTTTATATTCACTCATTTGAACAAAAGGCTGATTTGGTCCACAAAAGAATTAACAAAAATGGAATCAGTTGACTAGGAAAAGGGTTCAGTTTTGAGTTTTGCAGGAGATAGGAGATAAATCCAGATGTTTTGTTTCCTGGAAGTTGACCATTCTTGTTCTTTGTCCAATCAGTTATGGCTTATCAGTGTAGCAGCCCTGACTTAGGGACATGGGTTAAATCTCAGTAGTAGTTTTACTCATTTCCATTTCCAGGTATACACCTTTGCAATAAATCACCCTCCCCATGATTTCAGTCTCTTCATTTATAAAATGAGGGTTTAGGGTATAAGATCATCTCTAAGGGCCCTTTCAGTCTGATACTCTAAGTTATGATTTTATACCTAGAAATATAAACATGTAGAAACATCATATTCTTGAGATTTTAAAGAAGGAACAAAGACAGGGTTGAGGGAGTGCCTCAATAATGGGGTTAGTGGAGGTAGGGATAAGTTAAACCAGGGGTCCTCAAACTTTTTAAACAGGGGGCCAGTTCACTGTCTCTCAGACCGCTGGAGGGCCGGACTATAGTTTAAAAAAAAAACTATGAACAAATTCCTATGCACACTGCACATATCTTATTTTGAAGTAAAAAAACAAAACGGGAACAAATACAATATTTGTATTTGCATGTGGCCCACGGGCCGTAGTTTGAGGACCCCTGAGTTAAACCCTAGTAATAAAAAGTGAAAGAGAAAAGAGTTCTAAAACTCCCATTGGTACTTCTACGTGAAGAGTATAAAAGGGGGGGGATGAGATTTAATAACCTAAACTCAATCAGTTTTAGTGAAGATAAGAGATGACTGCTGCTGATGGGATATTTACCTCTCTCACCCAAAGATAAGGCAGACCCCTGACAACTCAGAGCCATAGGTCAATTCTTCCCTACTGAAAACTCACTAACTAGGATCATGGACTAGTGAGCTCTGGCCAAGGCCAAGGATTTGTTACAGAAAAAACAATGTTTCATGCACCAAGGCCAATTTGAATACAAGTTTACCCACTGTAATTCTTGGCATGATTCAAGAAACAGATTTGTTTGAACAGAGCAGTATTTCCATTTGCAGTCACACTACTGTGTGCTATGATCCTATTAATTATCACAAACAAAGCAGCTCTGTGGGACTGGCTGGTCTTCCTCCATGTGCATACATGCAACCTCCAAGGTTCACTCAAAATGGTGACATGGGGGCAGTAGGTGGAAGTCATCTACTTTCTAATTCAGGAAGAGTTCAGGAATTGGAGGCTGTCTTCTGCTCAAAGCAAAACTATGGACCTGAATACTCCTTGAAAACACTACCTCTTTTAAGATTGAGAGAGAGCATCAGATCTGTTCTCCATAACAGAAGAGAAAATTAAAATGGTGCATTCCTTAATGGGAGGCAATCTCTTGTGGTGGATAAAAGCATGACCTCTGGAGCCAGACTGCCTGGGTTTTCCTTCCCAACTCTGCAATTTATTAGCTGTGTGACCAAATTATTTAACCTCTCTGCAACTCAGTTTCCTCATATGTAACATAGTTAGTAATATAACTTAGTTCATAGAATTGTTGAGAAAATTGAATGAGTTAATATTTCTAAAGCAGTTTCAACAGTACCAGGCAGAGTAAGTGATTTTTAGTTGTTTATTAAACAAAATAAATCATTTATACATATAAAAGCCAAGCAACCGGAACAACCAGAATGACCAGAATGACCAGAACGACCGGTAGCTATGATGCACACTGCAGCCCCTCCCCCTAGCCGGCCCAGCCAGCCAACCTCCCACGGCCACTCCCCCCCGCTGGCCTGGCCCCAATCGGGGTGGGCCGGCTGGACCCCACCCATGCACGAATTTGTGCACCGGACCTCTAATCTTTATATGTTTGATACTAGCTAAAGTATCTTAAGGTCAATAGTAATTTAGCTGTTTTTTCCTTTATTGAAAATCTGCATACTTGCATAGCAGAAGTACTAATGGCCAAAATCAGTAGAGAGGGTCCTAGATAGCCTCACATTACTTTGAATCTATGACTTCCTTTGACTGAATGTTTGTGTCCCCTCAAATTTTATATGTTGATATTCTAACCCTCACTGTGATGATGTTAAGTGGGGCCTTTGGGAGGTAATTAGGTCATGAGGGTGGAACCCTCTAGAATGGGGTTAGTGCCCTTATAAAAGAGAGCCCAGAGAGCTCTCTCTCCCCTTATGCCATGTGAACACACATGAACCAGGAAGCAGGCCCTCACCAGACACCAAATCTGCCAGAGCCTCAATCTTAGACTTGACAGCATACTGTAAGAAATAAATTTATTTTTTATAATCTACCCAGTTTATGATATTTTTGTTATAACAGCTCAAATGAACTAAGAGAATGACGAAACTCAGGGAATGTTCTATCTAAATTATAAATCCAGAATGATGCAATTAACATAAGGCATTTGTATTAGTTAGAGTAACAAAAAAAAATAGACTCATATATGTGACTAGAGGCCTGGTGCATGAAATTTGTGTGGGGGCGGGAGGGCATTCCCTCAGCCCAGCTTGCACCCTCTCCAACCCAGGACCCCTTGGGGATATCTGACTGCCAGTTTAGGCCCGATCCCAGGGATCAGGTCTAAACTGGCAGTCAGACATCCCTATCAGAATCCTGGACCACTGGCTCCTAACTGCTCACCTGCCTGCCTGCCTGGTCCCCCCTAAGTGCCCCCCCTGCTGGCCTGGTCACCCCCAACTGCCCCCCCACCAGCTTGGTCGCCCCTCATGCCCC
>NW_005871050.1:1059456-1092876 GCF_000147115.1 Myotis lucifugus | reverse complement strand
TTTTTAGTTTTGTCCATTGAGTATAATGTTGCTGTAGGTTTGTCATATATGGCCTCTATTATGTTGAGGTATGATCCTCTATTCCCACTTGGTTGAGAGCTTTTATTATATTATAATTGGTGTTGGATTTTGTCTAATGCTTTTTCTGCATCTATTGATATGATCATGTGATTTTTTTACATATATATCCTAGATCATGTGATTTTTGTCTTTCAATTTGTTTCCT
The DNA here is from genome assembly GCF_000147115.1 of Myotis lucifugus. Classification (NCBI taxonomy): domain Eukaryota; kingdom Metazoa; phylum Chordata; class Mammalia; order Chiroptera; family Vespertilionidae; genus Myotis; species Myotis lucifugus. The sequence goes on along the minus strand of NW_005871050.1, from coordinate 1,092,650 downwards.
TGCCTTGCTGTTCTCTAGATACAATACTCAATCTGCTTGGTGAGCCATCTCCTACTTGAGGCCCTGGGTTCACCCCTGCAGACACCTGCGCTGCTCTGGGGTTCATCTCTGGTCTCTTGCTCCCCTGTCTTCCTAATATGGTCCTTCTCCTGTGGCCTAGAGTTCTGAATACTCATGCCTCCTGAAAAAGCTCTTAGAGACCCTCAGACAGGCTGGACACAAATCTACAGTCTTATTTATGAGCACACTGCATTGCAACCTAAAAGTCAATGGGAGAACTGCAATCTGGAAATACACACACACACACAAATAACTTTCATCTGCTGTTTAAAGTTAAATGACCCACTTGGTATTAAATCTATCACCTTGGCCTCATCAGTGCTTGGCTCTAGCCATCTGAGACCTGACTAGGCTAATGTGGGTTTGCTACAAATAATATCCTCAAGGCACTTCTATATTAGCAATAATACAGCCCTTTATAGAAGAGATGATATCAAGAACTCATTGGTAGCCATGTTGTGTATAATAAGGAGTCTGTGCATTCACCTCTCAAAGCCACTTAAAATCTTCCATGTCATCAAGCTGAATAGAGGCCCTTCACAACTCAGTACTCCAGGGTGTCTATTTCCTGCTCACTTAATCCATGGTTTTTTAACAGGAAAAAAATGTCTTATAATCATCAATGCAATGATTTGTAACTTGAAAGCATTTTAGTTTTCCAATTTGGGGTAACTAAAGTGATTTTAGGAATGGGTTATTTTAAATATTCTTAGACTTGAAGTAACTAAAAATAACCAGTGAAAATGAAGACAAAATCGAAGGTCAAAATGTGGTTTACCTTCTGTTGCTACACAGCTAGTCCCAGATTTAGCCGCTCACCTTCCTACGTTGCTGAAGTAGGCATTAGTCCCTGGAAACTCACTCAGCAAGTAAGCAAAATGGGGAATATCTGCTTCTGTGATGGTTGTAAAGCTCTATAAGGACCCCATTTACCGCCCCCCCCCCCGCTCCTACATAGCCCCGATTTCCATATTATTACCTCTTTCTAGCTTTATTCTTCTGAATCACATTAAGCTTTTCAGCCTTTTATAGTCCTCTATAGAATAAACATAAGAAACTCTGGAAGGTGTCAAAACATGAACTCTTACAATTATCACATATCAGGAAGAGAGTAAATGAGGCTCCCAAGAGAATTTCTGGCACTGTATTCTGGGGAGGAGGTCTGAGAAGAGAGGCAGGAGAATGCCAAAGACATAATAATTGGACTGACATGGGTGTGGCTGAGTCAGAAATAAGACTGGTCCTGCTGGTTTTTGCCATTTTCAGAGGGGACCCCTTTCTTCCTTCAGCAGCCTGGGAGTCCAAATTTATAGGTCGGGTGTTGCCAATTCTGTGTATTAAACCCAAAACTTGGGCCCCTAACTACCCTGTGGCTCCCCAGATTCAGTCAGTTTCTTTCAGACCCTCTGTGTGGTTCCTCTGTGCTTATGTCCAATAGCCCCCTCTTCTGGACTGGATTGTAAGGTCACAACCCGGAGTCCATAAGGATTCTGCCAAATTCTGATTCCAAGAATGAAATGAATATCAGGGAAGGGCAAAAAGAGAGCAGCAAAATTTTGCTCACAAAAACAGCATCTATTTCTTCATGCTTGAAATCCCAAGCTTTCCTCTCCTTATTCAGCAAAAATAGTAACTGGGTCAAATATAGAAAATTCACCACCTCTCCCTTTTATTTACTTCTCCATCTGTGTACAGGCTTCATCAATGATGACAGTGGGAACTGGCTTGGCTTTAGAGCTTTGGTTAGCTATTTGATGTGAGGAAGCAGCTGAGAGAGCATACACACATGCCATTCCTGGGCCCTGCTCCGGGGGGGGGGGGGGGCTGCTATTGGACTTCTCCCTATTTGCCAAGTGAGAGATTGTTCTGGGAGCTTGTTATAGGACCCCTAGAAAAGATGCCTCCCTTAATTTGCTTTTTTAGAAAGTCATACAAGAGAGGTATTTTAATATTTGTTGTATATTTTTTTCTAAGCAAAAAAATAATAAATGCCCACTCTATATGACTTGAGAAACAGAAAAACAAAGTAAAAAGAAGTCATCTATTGTCCAACTACTACAAATTAACCATAATAATTACTCCCATTTATGTCACTTTGGTTTTTCCTGTACATTCTTATAAAAATAAAGAAAATTATTAATTATTTATAATCCCCACCACACTTTTCAGTATTTTCTAAGCAGGGTGGATGCTGAGGAAAGTTGGGTTACCTCTGACATTTCCTGCATTCAACAAAGCAAAGTTGAAGATCCAGAGGAGATCTAGCTTGTTCTGACTAAGGAAGGACTAGAACTGTGTTGTCAAATATGGTGACTACTAGCTGCATATGGGTAATTTATTTTAAATTCAATATAATTAAATAAAATTAAAATATATTTTCTCAGTAGCACTAGCCATATTTCAAATGCTTAATAGCCACATATGGTTAATTTAACTTAAATCAATTATAATTAAATAAAATTTAAAATTTTTTCTCAATTGTGTCAGTCACATTTCAAGTGCTCAATAGCCATGTGGGGCTAGTGACTGCCATATTGGACAGAGAAGCATACAGAACATTTTAATCAGTGTAGAATATCCTATTGAAAAATGCTTAACTAGGGAACCAGAGAAGAGGGGGATACATTGACAATAAAAAGGTGAGTCACTGAAGTGATTTGAGAAAAAGGGAAGAGAGAAAAGTAGCTGCACGAGGACATTAAACTTTGGCATAAGATAAATATTTGAAGGTAAAGTGTTGTTTGAAATACTACTCAGCTGTTAAAAAAAAAAGCTTACCTTCTGCAACAGCATGGATGGACCTGGAAAGTATTATACTAAATGAAATCAACTAGTCAGGGAAAAACAAGTATCACATGATCTCACTTATATGTGCAATCTAATGAACAAAATGAACTAACAATCAAATAGAGACAGACTCATAGATACAGAGAACAGAACAGACTGACAGCTAATAGAAGGGAGGGGTGTTGCGGAGTAGGGTGAAAAAGGTAAAGGAATTAAACAAAAACAACAACTCATAGACACAGAAAAAAAAGAAAAAGAAGATGTGATATACACATATATTACTCCACCATAAAAAAAGAATGAAATCTTGCCATTTGTGATAACATGAATGTCCCTTAATTTTTAGCACTATAACAAACATTTCTTGTATTCATCCTTCACACACACACACACAAATTATAGATATATATATATATATATATATATATATATATATATAATTATACTAGTATATGTAATTAAACACCCACATTCATTTATTTTTATATATTTCTGGAAGTCAAATATCCTGGGTTAGAGGATATGAACATATTATTTATTTTTTTTTTTAATTTCTTTATTGGTTAAGGTATTACAAATGTGTCCTCATTTCCCATTAACCCCCAACCTTCCCGCCCCCCCCCACACACACACTCATGCTCTCATCCCCCTGTTGTCCGTGTCCATTGGTTTGGCTTATATGCATGCATACAAGTCCTTTGGTTGATCACTCCCCCTTACCCCCTCCCTCCCTACTTTCCCTCTGGGGATTGATAGTCTGATCGCTGTTTCTCTGTCTTTGGATCTGTCCCTGTTCATCTGTCTATGTTGTTCTCTATATTTCACAAATGAGTGACATCATGTGGTATTTATCTTTCTCTGACTGGCTTATTTCACTTAGCATAATGCTCTCCAGTTCCATCCATGCTGTTGCAAATGGCAAGAATTCCTTCTTTTTTACCGCAGCATAGTATTCCATTGTGTAGATGTACCACTGTTTTTTAATCCACTCATCTGCTGATGGACATTTTGGTTGTTTCCAAATCTTAGCTATGGTGAATTGTGCTGCTACGAACATAAGGGTGCATATATCCTTTCTGATTGGTGTTTCTGTTTCTTGGGATATATTCCCAGAAGTAGAATCACTAGGTCAAATGGGAGTTCCATTTTTAGTTCTTTGAGGAAACTCCATACTGTCTTCCATAGTGGCTGCACCAGTCTGCATTCCCACCAGCAGTGCAGAAGGGTTCCTTTTCTCCACATCCTTTCCAACACTTGTTGTTTGTTGATTTGTTGATGATAGCCATTCTGACAGGTGTGAGATGGTACCTCATTGTCGTTTTGATTTGCATCTCCCGTATAATTAGTGACTTTGACCATGTTTTCATATGTCTTTCAGCCTTCTGTATATCCTCTTTTGAAAAGGTCTATTTAGGTCCGTTGCCCATTTTTTTGATTGGGTTGTTTATCTTCCTTTTGTTAAGTTGCATGAGTTCCCTGTAAATGTTGGAGATTAAACCCTTATCGGTGATATCATTGGCAAATATGTTCTCCCATGCAGTAGGCTTTCTTGTTTTGTTGATGGTTTCCTTTGCTGTGCAAAAGCTTTTTATTTTGATGTAGTCCCATTTGATTATTTTCTCTTTAGTTTCCATTGCCCTAAGGGCAGTATCAGAGAAGAAATTCCTTCGGCATATGTTTGTGATTTCGTTGCCTGTGGATTCCTCTAGTATTTTTATGGTTTCCCGTCTTACCTTTAAGTCCTTTATCCATTTTGAGTTTGTTTTTGTGTATGGTGTAAGTTGGTGGTCTAGTTTCATCTTTTTGCATGTATCTGTCCAATTTTCCCAACACCATTTATTGAAGAGACTGTCTTGACTCCATTGTATGCTCTTGCCTCCTTTGTTGAATATTAATTGGGCATAGTGGTTTGGGTCGATTTCTGGGTTCTCTATTCTATTCCATTGATCTATATGTCTGTTTTTGTGCCAGTACCAAGTTGTTTTAAGAACAGTGGCTTTGTGATACAACTTGATATCTGGTATTGAGATCCCACCTACTTTGTTCTTCTTTCTCAGGATTGCTGCAGCTATTCGAGGTCTTTTTTTATTCCAGATGAATTTTTGAAACATTCGTTCTAGATCTCTGAAATATGCCGTTGGTAATTTAATGGGGATTGCATTGAATCTATAGATTGCTTTGGGTAGTATGGACATTTTGATGATGTTGATTCTACCAATCCATGAACACAGTATGTTCTTCCATCTGTTTATGTCTTCCTCTAAGTCTTTTTTCAGTGTCCTGTAGTTCTTTGCATATAAGTCTTTTACCTCCTTAGTTAAGTTTATTCCTAGGTATCTTAATTTTTTTGGTGCAATGGTAAATGGGATTGCTTTTTAAGTCTCCCTTTCTGTAAATTCACTATTGGTGTAAAGAAATGCCTTAGATCTCTTGGCATTAATTTTGTATCCTGCTACATTGCCGAATTCGTTTCTTAAGTCTAATAATTTTTGGATGGAGTCTTTAAGGTTTTCAATGTACAGCATCATGTCATCTGCAAATAAGGATAGTTTTACTTCTTCTTTTCCAATTTGGATGCCTTTTATTTCTTCTTCTTGTCTGATTGCAATGGCTAGTACTTACAGTACTATGTTGAACAGGAGTGGTGAGAGGGGGCATCCCTGTCTTGTTCCTGTTTATAGGGGAAATGGTTTTAGTTTTTGCCCATTGATTATGATGTTGGCTGTGGGTTTGTCTTATATGGCTTTTATTATGTTGAGGTATGATCCTTCTATTCCCACCTTGCTGAGAGTTTTTATCCAAAAAGGGTGTTGAATTTTTTCAAATGCCTTTTCTGCATCAATCAATATGATTATGTGATTTTTGTCTCTCAATTTGTTTATGTGATGTATCACGTTTATTGATTTGCGGATATTGTACCATCCTTGCATCCCCAGGATAAATCCTACTTGGTCATGGTGTATGATCTTTCTGATGCATTGCTTGATCTAATTTGCTAGAATTTTGTTGAGGATTTTGGCATCTATGTTCATGAGGGATATTGGCCTATAATTCTCTTTCATTGTGTTGTCTCTATCTGGTTTTGGTATTAGGGTGATGCTGGCTTCATAGAATGAGCTGGGAAGTGTTCCTTCCTCTTGAATTTTTTGGAATAGTCTGAGGAGGATAGGTTTTACTTCTTCCTTGAATGTTTGGTAAAACTCCCCTGTGAAGCCGTCGGGCCCCAGGCTTTTGTTTGCTGGAAGCTTTTTGATGACTGCTTCAATTTCTTCCATAGTTATTGGCCTATTGAGATTTTTAGATTCTTCCGGATTGAGTTTTGGAAGGTTGTATTTTTCTAGGAATATGTCCATTTCCTCCAGGATGTCTAGTTTGTCAGAGTAGAGTTGTTCATAGTATTTTTAACAATTCTTTGAATTTCTGTGGGGTCTGTTGTTATTTCGCCTCTTTCATTTCTGATTTTGTTTATTTGAGTCCTCTCTCTTTGCTTCTTGGTGATCCTGGCTAGAGGCTCATCAATCTTGTTTATCCTTTCAAAGAACCAGCTCTTGGTTTCATTGATCTTTTATATTGTTTTTTTGGTCTCTATGTCATTTATTTCTGCTCTGATCTTTATTATCTCCTTCCTTCTGCTCACTCTGGGCTTTTCTTGTTGCTCTCTTTCTAATTCTTTGAGTTGTAGAGTTAAATTATTTACTATCATTTTTTCTTGTTTTTTGAGGTAGGCCTGTAGTGCTATAAACTTCCCTCTCAGGACTGCTTTCATTGTGTCCCATAGATTTTGGATTGTTCTGCTTTTATTGTCATTAGTTTCCAGGGTGTTTTTAATTTCTTCTTTGATCTCACTGGTAACACAATCATTATTTAGTAACATGCTATTCACCTTCCAAGTGTTTGAGTTTTTTGGATTGTTTTTATTGTATTTTATTTCTAATATTATGCCATTGTGGTCTGAGAAGATGCTTGGTATGATTTCAATCTTCTTGAGTTTGGGGAGACTTTGCTTGTGACCCAATATGTGGTCTATTTTTGAAAATGTCCCATGTGTACTTGAGAAGAACGTATATTCTGTGGCTTTGGGGTGAAATGTTCTGAAGATGTCAATTAAATCCATCTGATCTAGTGAGTCATTTAGGATTGCTATTTCTTTGCTGATTTTTTTTCTAGAGGATTTATCCAGTGATGTCAGTGGTGTGTTTAAGTCCCCTACTCTGATTGTGTTGTTGTTGATCTCTCGTTATTTTCCAGGAGGTTTTTTATGTATTTGGGTGCTCCTGCATTGGGTGCATATATGTTTATAAGGGTTATATCCTCTTGTTGTATCGATCCCTTTAGTATTATGAAGTGGCCTTCCTTATTTCTTGTTATGGCCTTCACTTTGAGGTCTATTTTGTCCGATATAAGTATTGCTACCCCAGCTTTTTTTTTTTTCATTTCCATTTGCCTGAAAGATATTTTTCCATCCCTTCACTTTCAGTCTGTGCGAGTCCCTTGTTCTGAGGTGGGTCTCTTGTAGACAGCATATATATGGATCATGTCTTTTTATCCATTCAGCCACTCTATGTCTTTTGATTGGAGCATTTAGTCCGTTTACATTTAAAGTTATTATTGAAAGGTACTTGCTTGTAGTCATTTCTGTTTTTGTGCCTGTGTTCTTTCTTACCTTTATATTTCTTCTTTTTACAGCATTCCCTTTAGCATTTCTTGCATTGCTGGCTTGGTAGTGATGAACTCCCTTAGCCCTTTTTTGTCTTCAAAGCTCCTGATTTCCCCTTCAATTTTGATTGATAGTCTTGCTGGATAGAGTATTCTTGGATTCAGTCCTTTGCTTTGCAACACTTTGTATACCTCCTTCCATTCCCTTCTAGCTTGATGTGTTTCTGCTGAGAAATCATTTGATAATCTGATGGGTATCCTTTGTAGGCAACTCTCTGTCTCTCTCTTGCAGCCTTTAATAGTCTCTCTTTGTCGTGTACATTTGCCATCGTTATTATGACGTGTCTTCGTGTGGGTCTTTTGCGGTTCATCTTGCTTGGGACTCTCTGTACTTTTATAAATTTTTTCTTCCCCATATCTGGGAAGTTTTCAGTCATTATTTCTTCAAACAGATTTTCTAATCCTTGCTGCTCTTCTTGTCCTTCTGGCAGCCCTATTATGCGTATGTTACTTTGTTTCATGTTGTCCCAAAGCTCCCTTAGGCTCTCCTCCTGCTTTTTAATTTTTTTCTCCAGTTGCTGTTCAGATTGAGCTTGTTTCTCTACCTTATCTTCTAACTCACTAATTCGGTCCTCTGCTTCTTCTAGTCTACTGTTGAAACCTTCCATGGTGTTTTTGATTGTAGCTATATCACTTTTCATTTCTTCCTGATTCTTGCATAGGTTGTTGATTTTCTCATCCATCTGGTGAATGAATTGTACAACCATTACTCTGAATTCTTTTTTTTTTTTTTAAATATATTTTATTGATTTTTTACAGAGAGGAAGAGAGAGGGATAGAGAGTCAGAAACATCGATGAGAGAGAAACATCGACCAGCTGCCTCCTGCACATCCCCCACTGGGGGTGTGCCCGCAACCAACGTACATGCCCCTGACCGGAATCGAACCCGGGACCCCTCAGTCCGCAGGCCGACGCTCTATCCACTGAGCCAAACCGGTTTCGGCTGAATTCTTTTTCTGTCATGTTGCATGCTTCAATTTCATGAATTTCCTTTCTTGGCGACTCCTCATTTTCTTTCCTCTGGGGGTTGTGTCATCTCCCCATTCTGATTATCTCCAGATGGTTCAAGTGTCGAGTTGCGTGGGCCTGGGCCGTGTGCAGTGGGAGCTTTACACCACCCTAGTGTCACTGAAGAGCTCTGACACTAAGATGTGTGGTTGTGGTGGGTTGGTGGGAACCAGGCTTGCTCAGAGTCAGCATTACCAGTGCTCAATGTGGCCTCGTGTGCGCACTTAGAATCAGGGAACCCGCCTGCACCGTGCTGAAGCCGAGACCCCTCTGGAGTGTGTTGAAAATCAGAGCCCCCTAGTGTGTGCCAGGAGTCAGAGTTCCCCAAGAATCCAGTATTGGAGTCTCTGTTGCTGCACGCAGACTTGCATTGAGAATCAGGGTCCCTGTGTGCACATGCCCCAAGAATTGGAGTCACTGGCTCTTAGTATGCACAGAGAATCAGGGATCCCAGGCGCAGGTGATAAGAAACACAGTCAAGTCAGTGGTGCTTGGTGTTGCCTCCTGCCCGGAGAATAGGGGTCCTGGGGCCCATGTTGCGAGGAACAAGTTCCCAGTGTTGGCGAATTAGCTCCCAAGCCAAGGCTCCCTTAGCCTGCGCTGCAAGGGACAAGTTCCAGGTGTTCCCGCACTTCCAGGCCAAGGCTTCTGTAGCCTGCGTTGTGAGAGACAAGTTCCCGGTGTTCGCGCCCTTCCAGGCTAAGGTCCTTGTAGCAGCACTGAGGCCTGGGCAAGGGGTGGGTCTATCTGTTTCTAGGGCGCTGCCTGCGAGCCTGCAGGGAGGGGGATGGGCTCTGTTACTCACGGATCTGCTGTGGGGATTTCTAGACTCTTGGTGTCCGTGGCTCTGTAGCTGTGGTCGCAGGTCTCTGTCCCCAGTGGCTGCAGGGTCCTGGCTTGCGTCTGAGACCAGACTGGGTGGTGCTGAGGCCAGGATCCTAGTCTCAAGCAGCTCTATTTCTCAAGATGGCGTAGTCTCTATTCCCGTGCTGGCTGCCCAGGAGTATCCGCGCTGGGAGCGGGGCTCCGCCATCTAAGACTGCTCGCTTTAGCAGCCCCTTAGAAGACCTGCAGAATCTAACTGTCCCTAGCTCATACACACACACACCACACACTCCTCTATCACTCCCTCGTGCTCTCACACTCTCTCCCTCCCTGCCTTCCTGCCGGTCGCCATCTTCGGATATGCACATTTTAAAGCTCCCAATACATACTATTAATTTTTTTCATAATTGCCAACAGCAATATATCCATATTCCCATTTCCTTGCACCCTTCCAAAACCTACATATTTTTATTCTTTGTATTATTTTTGTTTTCAGAGATACTATTTATTTTAATTAGAAGTACTTTTGAAGTTTCTCAAAACAAGTTCAGAAGAACACTTCCAATACTAATGCTAATTCTTAGCTTCTTTAAGCATTATAAAAATCCTCTCCATGAAATACAAAAGAAGCAACTTTAATCTCTAAATTACTTGGCACATCTGTGTGAATTCTTAACAATCTGCTTGTATTCAACATATTTGCATACATCTTTATTTATCCCAACTGGATCAGGATTATATTTTACTCCCCTATAAAATACCTCTAGTACATAGCATAATGTTTCATACACAGAGAGCAAATGATGTATATATTGAGTTTAATTGTGTATTTTTGTGCCCTGATGAAAAGTTAAGCTCATGGTGGGCAAATACAGAAACATGGTACTGATGGTACCAGAACTGATTTTTTTTTAATCCTGGCTCTGCTGTGCACAAACTCTCTTTGAGCCTCGGCTTCCCCATCTATGAAATGAGGGAGTTGGTCTGTGATGTTTCTCAACCATTACAGATCTAACACGATTCTATTCCAAGGTCCTCAGTGTGTGTAGGGATTGGGATGGCACGGTATGGGAGAGTTGTGTGTCTTCATGTGAACACGTGCATTTAAATGTGTGAGGGAAGAGTGATTTATGGATGCTCTCTATTCTCTGCTGGGAGTCCATAGAGATAAGGAAAGAGGTAAAGATGCAGCAACAAGTTTGAACACCAATTAGATAAAGCTTCAAAATACACAAGTCATTCTAATAAATTGTTTTGAGATGCCTGCTCTGCGCCATTATGGTAAAAGATCCCATGATGCTCTGTGCAGCTGAAGGTCATATTAAAGAACCAACATTTGCATTGTTCTTTCCCCACTAAAATAGCAACTAAAAAAAGTCTGTGTAGCTTAGTTCTTGATTAAAATCAGCAAGAGAATTTGTAACATGAGTTAGTAGCCCCCTGAGGCTGACGCTGAATGGGTCTAATATTAAGAGCCTCTATCTAATTAACACTTGAAAAAAAGCTTTATGCCAAGGATAGATCACTTCATTGGTGGCATGTCTTGATACCATGGCCTCATGAATAAATTACTGTCTGGTTTTTAGTTGGAGATTTTGTGTGTGGTAATAAGAGTGAGCAGAAAAGGGGATAGCAAGTTAATACCACAAGCATCCAACATTCTGGTCACAAAATATATTAGGCACAGACCTGAAGCCAGGGCCTCACTATGTACCATCAACCTGTGGGAATCTGCTCCTCTGCCTTCTTTTATTAAATACTAGTGGCCTAGTGCACGGAATTCATGCACAGGGGGTGGAGGGGTTCCCTCAGCCCAGCCTGCACCTTCTCCAATCAGGGACCCCTTGGGGGATGTCTGACCACCAGGATCGGGCCTAAACCGGTGGTCAGCCATCCCTCTCACAATCTGGGACTGCTGGCTTCTAACCACTCACCTGCCTGCCTGCCTGATTGCCCCTAGCCCCTCTGCCTGCCTGCCTGATCGCCCCTAACTGCCTCTGCCTGCCTGCCTGATCATCTCTAACTGCCCTCCCCTGTCGGCCTGTTCTTGCCCCCAACTGCCTCTGCCTGTCTGATCACCCCTAATTGCCCTCCCTTGCTGGCCTGATCTTGCCCCCAATTCGTGCACAGGGTGGGGGGATTCCCTCAGCCCAGCCTGTACCCTCTCCAATCAGGGAACCCTGGGGGATGTCCGACCGGTTGGACATCCATCTCGCAATCTGGGACCACTGCCTCCTAACCGCTCACCTGCCTGCCTTCCTGATTGCCCCTAACTGCCTCTGCCTGCCTGATTGCCCCTAACTGCCTCTGCCTGCCTGCCTGCTTGATCACCCCTAACTAACCTCCCCTGCCAGGCTGATCTCACCCCAAGTGCCCCCCCCTGCCAGCCTGGTTGCCCCCAACTGCCCTCCCCTGCTGGCCTGATCTCACCCCACTGCCCCCCCTGCTGGCTTGATTGCCCCTAAATGCCTCTGCCTTGGCCCCCACCACCATGGTTTTCCTTCCTTTGAAGGAAGTCGGACATCCAGAAGAGGGCCGGTCAACCCGGTCTAATTAGCATATTACCCTTTTATTAGTATAGATAGATTATATAGGGTAGGATTGCTTAAATGGGGGAGGAAGCCTTTTTCAGCAGGAGGAGATGCTCTTGGCAGACAAAAATACATAATCCCTATATCTGGACTGATAGCCAGCCATATGCACTATACTGCCAAACCGGTCATTAAAAAATTGAACCTCTTTCTTACACCTTACACCAAACAGCTGTTGCCCTTAAAATCCCTCCTCAGGCCCCACCTTAGGTTCTGCCTTTGTAGTTCACCCAGATTAGGTTCTGATTGGTCAGTTTCTACGCCAGTCAGCGTCAAAAGCTCCGCCTCCTAGGCAGCCATTGGCTCCTGGCACTTCACCCAGATTGGGTTCTGATTGGTCGGTTTCTATGCCAGTCAGCATCTTCAGGCCTATCCCTGGGCCTGATCAAAGAGTCAGGGCTGATCAGCAGCCCCCAGGAGGCCCAGAGAGAAACAGAGGCGCAGCTGCTGGCAAAACCACTGGCAAAGCCCAGAGAGGAAGAGAGAGGCAATGGCTGATCAACAGCTGCCACAGAGGCTGTGGATCAGAAACTGCCTTTCTCTCTGCAGGCCCCTCTCTGGGCCTGATCCGCAGCCCCCTCAGCAGTCAGTGCTGGGTCGCTGCACTGCACTGGCTGCAGTCAGTGCTGAGTCGCCACAGCAACCCAGCACTGACTTCTGGTTTTCGGTGGAGCCTTGGTCATTGTGGACGTTACGGACCCTGGCTCTTTATATATATATATATATGAGTTCATTTGAATCAGGGAGTCTTTCCACAGATTCATTGTGAAGAACCACAGTTATCAATACAAACTGCAGTACTTGAGAACACAAAGAAAATTAAAAATCATTTTCTTGCCCCGTCGGCATGGCTCAGTGGTTGAGCATCTACCTATGAACCAAAAGATCACTGTTCAATTTCAGGTCAGGACACATGGCCCAGTAGGGGCATGCAGGAGGTAGCTGATAGATGATGTTTCTCTCTCGTCGAAGTTCCTATCTCTCTATCCCTCTCCCTTCACCTCTCTCTAAAAATCAATAAAAACATATTTTAAAAAATCATTTTTTAATGGGTTAACTGATGTCTGAGAGAAGAAAATATTTTCCCAGTGTCACACAAGTGTTAAAGTAGCAGAACCGGGACAAGAAGATAAGTTCAGTAGAAAATATTGAGGAGCACCCCTGCTCCTGTTTCATTCACACAACCAATATTGAGTATATACTTTGTTCTGGGCATAGTGCTAGGTATTGGGGACATATCTGAGAACAGGCAGATCTGTCTTCCTGGAAGCTTTCTAGGATGGCTGCTTCTTGACTGACTATAAAGCCACATCTGAAGTCCATTTGTACTAGAACCAAAATATCAGTGTTCACGTTACTGTAAAGCAGTGGTTCTCAACCTGTGGGTCGCGACCCCTTTGGGGGTCGAATGGCCCTTTCACAGGGGTTGCCTAAGACCATTGGAAAACACATATATAATTACATATTGTTTTTGTGATTAATCACTATGCTTTAATTATGTTCAATTTGTAACAATGAAATGAGGGGTCACCACAACATGAGGAACTGTATTAAAGGGTCGTGGCATTAGGAAGGTTGAGAACCACTGCTGTAAATAGTCCAAAGGACCTCATTTTGGTGACTGAATGACTTCCAGGTTTCCTTTACTTGCCACATCCTCTCAACAATGTACAAAGTACTAAGAGCCATTTATATTCCTCTTTGTTGTGAAATTTCCAAAAGTGTCCTCTCTTCTCTATCAATTGTATTATGGGGACACTAAAATAGAAGCAGCATCCTGTCAAGGGCATCAATGCCAACCATGGATTTTACCAAATTCACAGTGCCTTTGAGCCCACATTTTCATTAGTTTAGAATGTGTAATGTTTGTTTCAGGAGGAAGAAAATGAACTAAAAACATGTTCCATCAAGTCAGACAGCTGTAAGTGACTGAACCTGGACCAGAAACCAGGCCTTTTTACTCTGCAGAGACCAGATGAGAAAATTTTTTTGCACGTGGGACGAAGACAAGCAGACATTTCCAAGATAATCATCAGAACTAATGGGTCATACATCCACAGATATTTATTGAGCCCTTGCTATGTAGCACATTTGTGCAAGGAGATGAATATGGAGTGATGAACCAGATAGACAGAGTCTGGACTCTCAGAATTTAAAAACAGTGACAGCCAATCTTAGGAGTTTTACAAAGCTGACATTCTATCACTCCGCCTTCCAGCTGTGTATATTTTAGTGCACTATTTATTTCCAATTAGGGTTTTCAGGGTGCAGGGTAAATAAATCACTATTCTGTTCTGCCCTCTGAGCTAATTCTGAAAGTATCCCATATACCCTCATTTACAGATTTTCTAATTTCTGCCTACATTATTGAATGTTCTCAGAAAGCTAAGGAGAAAAGGAAGACCACAGCTTCCTGCCATCTTGACAGTATATGATTCCCAAAATGTATTCCCAACCTCTTACTGAGTTACAGTTCTAATATCCAGCTTTCTGCTTGCCATCTTCACATGTTTTTCATTTGTTCTCCTTGGTTCTGTGAATGACAGTCATCTATGCCCAAAGACTTGGCATCTTTTATTCTTCCCTTCCCCATGCTCCCCACCTCTAATTACTTGTCAAGTCTTCTCTATTCTACCTTTGGACTCTCTCTCCCATCTGTTTCCTCTTCTCTATCTCCAACATCTGAAGGGACTGTGATGGATAATTCTGTATATCAACTTACTGGGCTAAGGATGCCCAGAGAGTTGATAAAACATTATTTCTGGACATGTCTATGAGAATGCTTTTGGAAGAGATTAGCATTTGAATCAATAGACTAAGTAAAGAAGATCACCCTAGAAATGTTGATGGGCATTATCCAGTCTATGGAGGGCCTAAATAGAATAAAAAGGCAGAGGAAGGGCAATTTACTCTCTCTGACTGAGCTAAAACATTTATTGTCTTCTGTCCTTGCACATCTGCACTCCTGGTTCTCAGACCTTTGGACTTGGACTTGAACTTACACCATCAGCTTTTCTGGTTCTCAAGCCTACAGACTGTGACTGAATTATACCACTGGCTTTCCTGGATCTCCAGTTTACAGACAGCAGATTGTGGGACTTTTTGGTCTCCATATTACATGAGCCAATTCCTATAATAAATATCCATATATATGTTCTCTTTCTCAAGATAAGCCTAATATGGGGACTAAGATTCAGACAGAACCAGTGAACTGTCCAAGATCACATTGTTCATAAACAGCAGAATTGGTGTTACAGCCAATGTATATCTGACATCAAAGTGCATAGTCATGCACTATGGCAAATATGACCCTTATTTACTCTCACTTGTCCAACTCCAATGGTTTTTAGACCTTATTTACTGTCTCTCTTCAGCCTTTACTACAAAATATTTCTGAAAAATCTTCCTAAAGCACAGTTTTTACTAAAAGGTTTTATCATTGCTTTCTAAATCTTATCAGTTGCTTGGTATATTCGAAGATCAAAAACAAGATCAACATGGCTTAACCATAGTAGTTGCAAGAATGTTTTCATCATCTTGGTGTCTTTCTTCTTGTGCCTGAGAAGTAATACTTACTTCTGTAGCACTTCTTAAATCATAATTTTTCTCTAGTTCCATAGATGTATATTATCTCTTCAACTAAAATGTAAACTCTTTTAGGTAAGGTACCATGGTTTACTTATTTCTTTTTCATTTAATTTATTGGGGTGACACTGGTTAACAAAATTCTACAGGTTTCGGGTGCACAATTCTATAGCACATCATCTGTACACTGTATTACATGTTCACTACCCCGAGTCAAGTCTCCATCAACATTTATATCCCCTATACCCTCCTCTACCTCCCCACCCCCTCACCCCTACAATCACCACATTTTGTTCATGTCCATGAATTATTTCTCTTTCTTTTCTTTTTTAATAAATGCCTTCCAACAGTCCCCACCCAGTTCCCTCCCCCGGACAGCTTTCAGCCTGCTTTCTATCTATTAGTCAGTCTCTATTTTCATTGTTAGTTCATTTTGTTCATTAGGTTCCTCATATAAGTGAGATCATATGGTACTTTTTTTTTCTCTGACTGGCTTATTTCACTTAGCATAATGTTTTCCAGGTCCATCTATGCTATCAAAAAGGGTACGTTTTCCTTCTTTTTTATGGCTGAGTAGTGCCATGGTTTATGTCTTTGTATGTACCTCCACAGTGTCTTGGGGGGGGGGGAAGAAATTTTAAAATACTGAAGAGAGAGTGATTAAGTAATATACAAAAGAACTACTTTTGTATTCCAGCTGTCCTGAAGGACTCGAGTATAGAACACACAGATGCTGCCCGAAACTTTCAAGTTGGAAAGCTTATAAGCACTTATTTAGCCATGCTGAGCATTCTATTTGTTCCCATTGACCCCATCTTTACTTTTTTCCACTGTCTTGTAAATTACCTATAATAAAATAAGTTTGGCATTGTTGTTTCTTAGAGGCAAGCACTAAGACTCACTCATCTCAGTGTTCACCCTCTCCCACAGCACCCAGTGTATTACTTTGCACATACTAGATGAATAAATGATTTTTAAATATATTTTTATTGATTTCAGAAGGAAGGGAGAGGGAGAGAGAGATAGAAACATCAATGATGAGAGAATCACTGATTGGCTGTCTCCTGCACGCCCCCTCCTGGGGATCGAGCCTGCAACCTGGGCATGTGCCCCCAACAGGAATCAAACCCTGGACCTTTCAATCCACAGGCCGATGCTCTATCCACTGAGCCAAACCGGCCAGAGCAATAAATGATTTTAAAATAAAGTATAATAACAGTAATAGGTTAAAAGAAGATATACCACAGTCCATGGACCTTCAGTTTGCACTGATTTATCATTCTGATTCTTCCAAATGGATCATATCCCAAATGGAATTCTTCATTGCCCCAAACCAGCCCCTCTGCTATCTCCCTTATCCTGTTTTTGGCATCAATGGCACAAAGAATCTTCCAGTATCCCAGACTGG
Source organism: Myotis lucifugus (assembly GCF_000147115.1). Classification (NCBI taxonomy): domain Eukaryota; kingdom Metazoa; phylum Chordata; class Mammalia; order Chiroptera; family Vespertilionidae; genus Myotis; species Myotis lucifugus. The sequence goes on along the minus strand of NW_005871050.1, from coordinate 1,075,669 downwards.
ATACTTTAGGGTCTCATTTATGAAAGTAAAATGTACATGGCAATACATCAAGTTGAACTGTTCAGTAGACATTTGGAAACTAAGGCAGAGGTGGAATGGCTACTTTTAGCGATTAGGAAGGGTCTTGTCCTTCCTTTGAGACTGGAGTAAAGAATGATAAATATGAACAGAAGCAGAGATGAGTTGAAGTGGGGAGAAGAGGATATGTAAGGGACTCGGTCTCATCAATGTAGAAGAGGTCATTGCTAAGGCTGGGAGTAGAGGCTTGAGGAGAGGAGGTCTCGAATAACTGGTTTCTGGAACTCCCTTGGGTATTGACAAGATTGAAATTCTGCAAGGATCCTGAATCAACCTGACATCCTTAAATAAAAGTCCCATTGTTTGCAGTTTTTGAAAAATGACTGTAGGGGCTGACTAAATTAAAATTTTATCCTGGGCAATTTATGGGTATAAGATGAATGTGCTTTGGGTAGAGTGGCCCACTTACACAGGTCCCATTTATAGCATAGGTAGCACATAGCTCCTCTTATAAAAACAATAATTCTAGATACAGTGTGAGATTATTCTCCTTTGCAATTCTCCATTGCAGTATTAGGATGGAATAGAACTTCAATTCCAAATTGGTAGTCTTCTTTATCATTATTATTAATTAATTTTACTTGAAGAAATATGTCAGTACCCATATTTTTGTTCTTTTAACCTCTTACAAACTTTAGCTTTCTATAGGTCATTTTTCACCTTTTTTTAGGAATTTTATTATTTTTTTATTGATTAAGGTATTACATATGTGTCCTTATTCCCCCATTGCCCCCCCACCCCCACTCATGCCCTCACCGCCCTGGTGTCTGTGTCCCATTGGTTAGGCTTATATGCATGCATGCTTATTTTAAAGTAAAGACGTAGGACTCTGGTGCGATTCCATCCTGCACAGATGCCATTTATCTCCGTCCGCCTTCTCTCTCACTTAAGTGCATGCTACCACCCCATGGAAGATTCTATGGACATGGACATGAGCCTTCTGAGGCCCCAGAACTATCTTTTTGGTTGTGAACTAAAGGCCGACAAAGATTACAACTTTAAGGTGGATAATGATGAAAATGAGCACCAATTATCTTTACAAACAGTCAGTTTAGGGGCTGGTGCAAAGGATGAACTGCACATTGTTGAAGCAGAGGCAATGAATTACAAAGGCAGTCCAATTAAAGTAACACTGGCAACTTTGAAAATGTCTGTACAGCCAATGTTGTCCCTTGGTGGCTTTGAAATAACACCACCTGTAGTCTTACAGTTGAAGTGTGGTTCAGGGCCTGTGCATATTAGTAGACAGCACTTTGTAGCTGTGGAGGGAGTTGCAGAATCAGAAGATGAAGAGAAGGATGTGAAACTCCTAAGTATGTCTGGAAAGCATTCTACCCCTGGAGGTGGTAGCAAGGTTCCACAGAAAAAAGTAAAACTTGCTGCTGATGAAAATGATGAGGACGATGAGAAAGGATGATGATGACGATGATGATTTTGATGATGAAGAAGCCAAAGAAAAAGCTCCAGGAAAGAAATCCATATGAGATAGTCCAGCCAAAAATGCACAAAAATCAAACCAGAATGAAAAAAGACTCGGAGAGAATCGAAGATGGCGGCATAGGTAAACACCGGAGACTGCTGCCGCAAACAACCACTTCAAAAATACAACTAAAGGACGGAATGGACATCAACCAGAACCACAGGAAGGCTGGCTGAGGAGAGACTCTTCAACTAGAAGGAAAAACAACAGCATTCCGAGGCTCAGAGGAGGCGCAGTGTGGAAAATTTAAAGGTATGGTGGTGCGCACGCAAAGCGGGCTGGTGGCTGAGGGCGCGGTTGTCGTTTTCAGTCGGGAGGGAGTCTCAGACTCTGGGCTCCAGATCCGGGCGAGTCTCTAGGGACCCAGACTCAAACGGGAGAAGCGGGACTGTCTGGCTACGGTCCCTCCAAGGTTTGCAGCGGTTGCTGGGACAGAGAGGCAGAGCCTCTGGGGATGGACTGAGAGCAGCCATAACTACTCCCTCCACCCGCCCTGTTGAGCCCGCCCCGCCCAAGCCCTGCGCAGAGCCACTTGCTGGATCGCCTCAGGCAAAGGCTAGATTAGCACCTCCCCAGAGGACAGAAGTTTTCCACAGCTGATTCTCACAGCCAGTCGGCCTGGTGGTCAAATCCCTCTAGTATTAACTACAACAATTAAGGCCTTAACTAGAACAAGACTGCGCACAAAGACCACAAGGGGTGCCACCAAGAAAGCATAAAAGATGCGGAGACAAAAAAGCATGACAGAAATGGAGGATATGGAGCTAAAAATTGCAATTTTTAGGGCTTGCAATAAACTTGAGCAGAGCCTCACGAAAACTAATGAGACCCTCGATGCTATGATAAAGAAACTAGAAAGTAAGCATACACGGACTGAAATAAAGAATATTATACCCAATAGCAGACCAGAGGAGCACAAGAATCAAACCAAAGATTTGAAATACAAAGAAGCAAAAAACACCCAACTGGAAAAGCAAAATGAAAAAAGAATCCGAAAGTGTGAAGATAGTGTAAGGAGCCTCTGGGACAGCTTCAAGCGTACAAACATCAGAATTATAGGGGTGCCAGAAGATGAGAGACAGCAAGATATTGAAAACCTATTTGAAGAAATAATGGCAGAAAACTTCCCCCACCTGGTGAAAGAAATGGACTTACAGGTGCAAGAAGCGCAGAGAACCCCAAACAAAAGGAATCCAAAGAGGACCACACCAAGACACATCATCATTAAAATGCCAAGAGCAAAAGACAAAGAGAGAATCTTAAAAGCAGCAAGAGAAAGAGACTCAATTACCTACAAGGGAATACCCATACGACTGTCAGCTGATTTCTCAACAGAAACTTTGCAGGCCAGAAGGGAATGGCAAGAAATATTCAAAGTGATGAATAGTAAGAACCTACAACCAAGATTACTTTATCCAGCAAAGCTATCATTCAGAATTGAAGGTCAGATAAAGAGCTTCACAGATAAGGAAAAGCTAAAGGAGTTCATCACCACTAAACCAGTATTATACGAAATACTGAAAGGTATCCTTTAAGAAGAGGAAGAAGAAAAAGGTAAAGATACAAATTGTGAACAACAAACATGCATCTATCAACAAGTGAATCTAAGAATCAAGTGAATAAATAATCTGATGTACAGAATGAACTGGTGATTATAATGAATCAGGGACATAGAAAGGGAATGGACTGACTATTCTTGGGGGGGAAAGGGGAATGGGAGATGCGGGAAGAGACTGGACAAAAATCGTGCACCTATGGATGAGGACAGTGGGTGGGGAGTGAGGGGCGGAGGGTTGGGCTGGAACTGGGAAGGAGGGGAGTTATGGGGTGGGGGGGAAAGAGGAACAAATGTAATCTGAACAATAAAGATTTAATTAAAAAAAGAAAAAAAGAAAAAAGAAAAAAGACTCAAAACCATCAACACCAAGATCAAAAGATCAAGAATCCTTAAAAAAAAAAAAAAAAAACAGGAAAAAAACCTAAAACACACTTTAGGACCTAGTTCTGTAGAAAACATTAAAGCAAAAATGCAAACAAATATAGAAAAGGATGGTTCTCTTCCCAAAGTGGAAGCCAAGTTCATTAATTATGACTGATGTGGAGGCTATTCAAGATCTCTGGCAGTGGAGGAAGTCTCTTTAAGAAAATAGTTTAAACAGTTTGTTAAAATTTTCCGTCTTATTTCATTTCTGTAACAGTTGCTATCTGGCTGTCCTTTTTATAATGCCGAGTGAGAACTTTCCCTACCATGTCTGATAAATGTTGTCCAGGTTCCATTGCCAAGTTTTATTGTCCAAAATGCCTGTTTAGTTTTTAAAGATGGAACTCCACCCTTTGCTTGGTTTTAAGTATGTATGGAATGTTATGATAGGACATAGTAGTAGTAGTGTTCAGATAAATGGGAATGGTGTGGAGACAACAATAAACATGTGAAATGAAACTCAGTATTTAAAAAAATAAAAATAAAGATGCAGAAAACCATACAAAACAAATGTAGAGCTTAGTGAATTATACGAATAATATCATTGTAACCACCATCCAGGCTAAAAAAAAAAATAGCCACCCCAGAAGCTCTTCCAAATGCCCCCTCACTCCATCCAAATATAACCACTATCTTAACTTTTAGAGTAATTATTATTATTATTATTATTATTATTTCATCACCCAAGGGTGAATCACTAGACACTATAGAATAATCTTAATTTTTTTTAAACTTGATTCTTCTTCTTTAATTAAAATTTGTTAATGTTGACACTACTGCAGATATCCCCATTCCATCTCTCCGTGGCCATCACCACACTATTGTCCCTGTTCATGGAGTATGCATATATGTTCTTTTTTTATTGTTTAATTGCTTAAAGTATTACAAAGAGTATTATATATGTCTCCTTTTTTTTTTCTCCCCTTGACCTTCCCCTAGCCTCCCATACCCCGCAGTGTCTTGTGTCCATTGGTTATGCTTATATGCATGCATACAAGTCCTTTGGTTGATCTCTTACCCACCCCCCCAACCCTCCTCGGCCTTCCCGCTGTAGTTTGACAGTCTGTTCGATGTTGCTCTGCCTCTGTATCTATTTTTGTTCATCAGTTTATAATGGTCTTAATTATCCATAAATGAGTGAGATCATGTGCTATTTTTCTTTCATTGACTGGCTTATTTCACTTAGCATAATGCTCTCCAGTGTTCTTTAGCTAATCCCTTCACCTTCTTTATCCAGTCACCTCCAACCCATCCCTTCGGGCACCTGCCAGTTTGTTCCATGTATCCATGCCTCTGGTTCCATTATGTTTGTCAGTTTATGTTGTTCATTTAATTCCACATATTAGTGAGATCATATGGTATCTGTCCTTTTATGACTGGCTTATTTCACTTACTTTACTCTATAGGCTCTCCCTCCATCCATTTATATGCTCTACTATATATGTGCCAAAGAATTCATGCTGTTTTGTCTGCAGAGTTCTGTATTGTCTGCATGTTGCTGACTGCATACTCATAGTACATTTCAACATGTTCCTCTGCATATCCTGGTAGATTCAGGTCATGATCTGTCTCCAGTTTTCTTTTTTTCTCTTGTTAGCATCCACTAATTTCAAACTGATCATATTCTATCATCTTGCTTTAATTTATGGACTGGAATGATTTTTTAATTTATTTTAATTTTTTATTTATCTTTATTGTTAAAAGTATTACAGATGTCCCCTTTTTTCCCCAATGACCCCCCTTCACCCTATACCCCCCAGGCCTTCACCACACTATTGTCTCTGTCCATGGGCTATACTTATCCTATATAATAAAAGCATAATATGCTAATTAGACCAGATGTCCTTCCAGATGACCTTCGGGATGAAGCCGGGGCTGTGAGGTCTGAGTCAGAGGCGACCGCCACAGCGGGCAGGGGCCGAGGCAGGGGTGGCTACCTCAGTGACAGGGGCCAAGCCCCTTGCACGAATTTTGTGCATTGGGCCTCTAGTATGCACATAAAATTCCTGGTTAATCTCTTCCCCTCCACCCCACCCACCTTCCCTCTGAGATTCATCAGTCTGTTCCATGCTTCTATGCCTCTGGATCTATTTTGTCCATCAGCTTATTTGCTTCATTAGATTCCACATATGAGTGTAATGATTTTTTATATAATTCACATATCATAAAATTAATCATTTTAAAGTATGGCATTCAGTGATTTTTTAGTATATCCACAAAGCTTTGCAATCATCACCACAGTTTATTGTTGTTATTGCCCTTTGGTGCAATTTGTGAACTAATTCTGCAGTCTGTGTTCTTTGTTATGTATAGTCACTGCAGTCTTTGCTAGGTTAGCATATGATCAGTTAATGAGTAGACAAAAATTTCCTTAAATGCCTGGAACCAGTTAGTATCTCAGTATTTACCAGGAGGCTCTTTGTGCCTGTTGGGGAATTCTTTCAACACTCAGCCAAGTAGTTTGCAACTACACTTTAACCTTCATTTCTTCCTTGTCAAATAATGAATGCCAGTCTGCAATGACAGTTTAGGGACTTTTCATGTCTTTACTGAGTGTGCACAGCCCTACAAATGAGTGTGTCCTTCTAGATGTTCAGGAATATGTTGGGAGCTTTTCAAAGTCCCTACTGACATCCCATTCCATAAATTTTCTTTTTTGGCTTTTGTATTTGTGAATCATTTGGCCCATTTTACTACCTCAGTCAGAATAAAAGTTAAACAGTTGTCCTCAAACATTTTCAACAAACACCCTCAGGGAAGAGGCTTTTGGCACTAGGTGAACTCTGTGTCAAATTTTCACTGGACAATAATGATTTTTTGTTCTCTTGGAGGCAATATTAGCTCTATTATGAATACATGACTTACAATATTCCAAAATTATTTGTTTGCTTTTTCCATATAACACACATAGTAATATCAGCATAACACTACAATTACTGCCTCCACCAATCTATAATAATAAAAGGGTAATATGCTAATTAGACTGGCTGTCTTCCTTATGTCATTCCAGACATCCTTCCTGATGAAGCCGGGCCAGAGGGAAGACAGACTGTGTCCCAGGTGCCTGCAGGTGGCTGGAGGAGGGAAGGAGCCCAGGTCCTGGGTGCCTGCCAGCGGCTGTAGGAGGGAAGCCCAGGTCCGGGTGTCGGAGGGAAGCCGGTGCCGGCAGCCAGGGGAAGGAGGGCCTACTCTTGCACAATTTTTTGTGCATCAGGCCTCTAGTATTATTAAATAGTTTAAACATTTTGGATGTACTAACCCCTTTCTTCTCCCATGTGTTTAATGGTTGTACTATATCTACAATGCCTCATCATATAGCCATTCCATATTCTCTCCCTTTTAACTCTCACTTAGACTTAATTCTTGGAGTATCTATATATTTAATGCTCACAACTCATCCTTATGTTGTTATATTTCTAGATATATAGAGAGATCTTTCGGCTATCTAAAGATAATTCTCCATTATTTCCTCAAGATGTGCTTATATCAATATTATTTTAGTTCCTAGATGTTAATGATTTATCTGTGCCCTCTATACTGGAAAGTTGGTGTTCCTGGATATAAATTTCTTGGCTCACATTTTCTTTCCTTGAGTATCTTAAAAATATTACTCAATTCTGTTGTGGCTTAAAACCTTGTTGTTAAAAAGTCAGATTACATCTGATTCAATTTTTTCTTATAAGCCTTGATCTCTTTATCAAAGATGCCTAAAAAATTATTTTACTTTAAGGTTCAGTGATTTTACTGGAACCTATTCCTAGTGTTTGTCGTTCTGGGTCAATATTCTTAGGTACACAGTGAGTTGTTCTTTCTTTTTCTTTCTTTCTTTCTTTCTTTCTTTCTTTCTTTCTTTCTTTCTTTCTTTCTTTCTTTCATTCTTTCTTATCCTCACCCGAGAATATTTTTCCATTGATTTTTAGAGAGAGTGGAAGAGAGAGGGAGAGACAGAGAGAAACATCGATGTGAGAGAAACACATTGATTGGTTGCCTCCTGCAAGAGCCCTGACCAGGGCCCAGACCTGGGAGGAACCTGCAACCAAGGTATGTGCCTTTGACCGGAATCTAACCTGGGACCCTTTGGTCTGCAGGCTGATGCTCTATCCACTGAGCCAAACCAGCTAGGGCATGTGTTTTCAATGTGCATGTCTTTGTGTGTGTGTGTGTGTGTGTGTGTGTGTGTGTTCTGTTCCCTTGCTCGGTTTTCTTCAGGTATGTTGGATCTTCCTTTCTTGCCTTCCATATGTACTATTTTCACTAAAGTTATTTCATCTCTTCATTTATTTATTTTTTTAAATTTGCTTAGAGGGTAGATCTTATATTAAGTGTTTTTATCACAAAGTATAATAAATAAAGATGGTGATAGGAAACTTTTTATAATGTTTACAACTGCCGAGGTAAAAATAAAATTAAAATAACATTTTTCTTTTAATCTTCTCTTTCTCTTAAGGCATTATTTGTTGTGTTTATTCACCCTTGTATTTCATTTAGCTTATTCTTCATTTCTAAAATTCATTTTTTCTGCTATCTCTAATTCTTTTGTGAGTTAGGACCCTTATTCATGAGTTTTTCTAAATCTGATTTATACTATTATTTCATATCTTCTATCATATTCATAATACATTTTGATTTTTTTAACGCATAACAATTTTTATCTGTCTTTAAGCTATGTCTTCTGATGTGTTTTCATGGTATAAAGAATATTATTTTGCTCCTTATTATCTTTTTCTATAGTAACTTTAAATGAGATTTTGCCTTGATACATTCCTGTAGCTCATTTTAATGTGAAGTTAGTTTGACTCAACTTTTAGAAAGAGGCATGAAGCAGATAGACTTTCTAACTTCACAGGGCCCTCTCCTCTGTTGTTTTTGTGTAGTATTAATCAATATGGCTGTTCTCTTTCTGAGATTTCTTATATCTGTTTCCCTCCTCAACTTTTATTGAATGTTCTATTTCCATCATCTCTATTGTTCCTAACATGCTCAACTACCAACAGACTCTCTTCAATATGAGGCTCCATCATGGTAAGGGAGTCCTAGTGGGTCAATTTTAATATGTTATATGAATAAACAGCTCTAGCCCTTTCAGATCTTCTTAACACCAGCTCTTATAATTTGTTTTTATTTAATTTAAAATATTTTATTTAATATTTTGTATATAATTTTTCATGTATCTCAATAATCATATTTATCATTTTCATTGGTTGCAAGCAATACCATTAAAGTACCATAATTTTATAACTATCTCTCTATTAATGGCTGTTTTGGGATATATCCAGTTTTCTATGATAATAAATAACATGTAATACTTTCCTTCTGAATTATATCCTTAAGACAAATACCCTGGAGTGAGACTATTTAGTAAAAAGGTATGAATATTTCTATGCCTCTCACTAAAAACTACAAGATTGTTCATCAATTTGACTGAGGTAATTTGTAATGCCGCTAGGAATGTATAAATGTTTCAGTTTCTTCAAATAGTCTCATCACTAGTTTTAATAATGTTCCTTTACTGTTGCTAATTTTAGAAGTATAGTATAATGTAACATTTCATCATTGTTTTAATTTGCACTTCTTTTACTGTTGGCAAGACTGCACACTGTTTTCTATGTTAATTTACTAATGGTGTTTCATCTTATATAATTATTCTTAATATTTTTTTAGCAATGTCCACAGAGAACTTAATGCAAATGTTTTAAAACTCGATATATTTTGGAAATGTCACTATATGCATTAAATATAATTGTGTATTTTGTTGCTTAACTTTTATCTTGGTTTTATGTTTTAGTTATATTAACATTTTGTGCAATCACACTGCCTATCTTCCCCTTTGTAATTTATTTCCTCCTTTAATCAAACATTATCTCCCTCAATACCTGAATAAGTGCTCTATTTTCTCCCTTTATTCCCCAATAATTAATTTTTTCTAAATACTTGACACTTTAATTTCTGTTATTGATTGTGATATATTATCATATGAGATGTAGATTTGTTAATTTTCCCCATGGTGATGCCATTACCTAAATAGCATTTATAAAAATGAACCCCTTCCCTATTGATTTGTTAAATTTAGTTGGATGTGTTTTGAACCCTTTTATATGTTGATTAAAGCCTATATTCATATTGGCTAGAGGGTACCTAATTTTATTCAGTCTGTGTTTACAATGCTGCTGTTTGAGAAACAAAGTCAATGCTGCAGCATCATATCATCAAATGTTATAATGGAAAGTCCTCAAAAGTAGCCTTTATCTTTTCCTTCTCTCCCTTCCCTTCCTTTCTTCTATAGAGAGAGTGCCATTTACTTCTTGTCTCTATTCCAGCAAAAGACATCCAAGTTGCCAGCTGAAGAAAAGTATCTGGCTCTTTTATGCTTTATGGATGGAGAATGTGGAGAACCAATGTATGTACCCAAAAGCCTTTTCTAGAAATCTCCTTCCCTTGTGCTTTCATTACTCTCCAGCATCTAATTCTTCTTTGACAGAAGTAAAGAAATGGTACTGACATATGTCTGAGATTTTGCTGCCTGTGGATTCCTCTAGTATTTTTATGGTTTCCCGTCTTACGTTTAAGTCCTTTATCCATTTTGAGTTTATTTTTGTGTATGGTGTAAGTTGCTGGTCTAGTTTCATTTTTTTTTGCATGTATCTGTCCAATTTTCCCAACACCATTTATTTTTTTCAGTCATTCAGTAACTATTTATTGAGTACCTATTCTTTTTTTATTATTATTACTTAAAATATTACAAAGTGCCTTAACCGGTTTGGCTCAGTGGATAGAGCGTCGGCCTGCGGACTGAAGGGTCCCTGGTTCGATTCTGGCAGGGGGCATGTACTTTGGTTGTGGGCACATCCCCAGTTGGGGGTGTGCAGGAGGCAGCTGATCAATGTTTCCCTCTCATCTATGTTTCTAACTCTCTATCCTTCTCCATTCCTCTCTGTAAAAAATCAATAAAATATATTTTTAAAAAATTTTAAAAAAATATTACTAAGAGTAGTACATATGTCTCCTTTCCCCTCCCCCTTGACCTTCCCCCAGCCTCCCCTACCCCCCAGTGTCTTGTGTCCATTGGCTATGCTTATATGCATGCATACAAGTCCTTTGGTTGATCTCTTATCCCCCCTGCCCCCGCTCAACCTGCCCCAGCCTTCCCGCTGTAGTTAGACAGTCTGTTCGATGCTGCTCAGCCTCTGTATCTATTTTTGTTCATCAGTTTATAATGGTCTTTATTATCCATAAATGAGTGAGATCATGTGGTATTTTTCTTTCATTGACTGGCTTATTTCACTTAGCATAATGCTCTCCAGTTCCATCCATGCTGTTGCAAATGGTAAGAATTCCTTCTTTTTTACAGCAGCATAGTATTCCACTGTGTAGATGTACTACAGTTTTTTAATCCATTCATCTGCTGATGGGCACTTAGGCTGTTTCCAAATCTTAGCTATGGTAAATTGTGCTGCTATGAACATAGGGATGCATATATCCTTTCTAATTGGTGTTTCTGGTTTCTTGGGATATATTCCTAGAAGTGGGATCACTGGGTCAAATGGGAGCTCCATTTTTAACTTTTTGAGGAAACTCCATACTGTCTTCCATAGTGGCTGCACCAGTCTGCATTCCCACCAGCAGTGCACGAGTGTTCCTTTTTCTCCGCATCCTCTCCAGCACTTGTCCTTTGTTGATTTGTTGATGATAGCCATTCTGACAGGTGTGAGATGATACCTCATTGTTGTTTTGATTTGCATGTCTCAGATGATTAGTGACTTTAAGCGTGTTTTCATATGTCTCTTGGCTTTCTGAATGTCCTCTTTTGAAAAGTGTCTATTTAGGTCCTTTGCCCATTTTTTGATTGGATTGTTCATCTTCCTTTTGTTAAGTTGTATGAGTTCCCTATAAATGTTGGAGATTAAAGCCTTATCGGAGATAACATTGGCAAATATGTTCTCCCATGCAGTGGGCTTTCTTGTTGTTTTGTTGATGGTTTCTTTTGCTGTGCAGAAGCTTTTTATTTTGATGTAGTCCCATTTGTTTATTTTCTCTTTAGTTTCCAATGCCCTAAGAGCTGTATCAGTGAAGAAATTGCTTTGGCATATGTCTGAGATTTTGTTGCCTTTGGATTCCTCTAGTATTTTTATGGTTTCCCGTCTTACATTTAAATCCTTTATCCATTTTGAGTTTATTTTTGTGTATGGGGTAAATTGGTGGTCTAGTTTCTTTTCTATTTTTTTTTGCATGTATCTGTCCAATTTTCCCAACACCATTTATTGAAGAGACTGTCTTGACTCCATCATATGTTCATGCCTCCGTTGTCGAATATTAATTGAGCATAGTGGCTTGGGTCGATTTCTGGGTTCTCTATTCTATTCCATTGATTTATATGTCTGTTCTTATGCCAGTATCAGGCTATTTTGAGAACAGTGTCTTTGTAATACAGCTTGATATCTGGTATTGAGATCCCACCTACTTTATTCTTTCTCAGGATTTCTGCTGCTATTCGAGGTCTTTTTTTATTCCAGATGAATTTTTGGAAAGTTCGTTCTAGGTCTGTGAAATATGCCATTGGTGAGGGTGGGGGTAAGGGAGAGAGATCATCCAAAGGATGTATATGCATGCATATAGGCCTAACCAATGGACACAGGCAACAGGGGGGTGAGGGCATGAATTAGGGGGGTGGATGGAGGGTAATGGGGGGATAAGGACACATATGTAATACCTTAATCAATAAAGAAATTAAAAAAATAAAAAAGAAATGGTACTGACTGAAAGGGAGAATTCTTTGGATATCTTGGACATCACATCCACACATTCCTCATATTAGGCAGTAGATGTGTTTCCAGAGTATGAATTGAGTCACAGTAAATTTAGCTGTATTTTCCCAATGAGTGGAGTTATAATGTATACTTTCCCTATGGCATTGTTGACAAGTAATTTTGTAAACCAAAACTTTGGTAGAGCAAACATATTAGGCATGCTTCAGAATCACTGTGATTTTTTGAATTTTTAAGCTACTTATGCCTCTCTCTGAGGATCTGTATGCCTTACTGCCAGAATTTTTAGAGTAAAAATGGAGTGGAGGAATGTGGGAATATGTGTAGTTTGACAAAGCCCCACAGGATAATCTTATACCTATCCTCTACACACACACACACACACACACACACACACACACACACATACACACACACACTCCCTAAAGCAAGATACACTGATTATGTTCTATAAGTTTCATATCTTTTCCTTTATTAGGTTTTCTTACATTGGAACCCATTTGTGGAGTATACATTCAGACAGCTGCTCTTATATGCCAAAGAATATAGACAGATACAAAGAAAGTCATCAATAATTTTTAAATTAAATTGAGTCTTCAAAAATATATTTCCAAAAGAAAGGTTTTATGCATTTGGCAATCTGTGCTCTGTCACTTAACTAAGCTCTCTGTCACTTAACTAAGCTGGCACACTTTTGACTTTAGGTGGCAATAAAATGAATAATCAAAAAAAAATGCTTCACAGCTCAAGTGTCCATCAGTAGATGAGCGGATAAAAAATCTGTGGTACATTTACACAGTGGAGTACCACTTAGCCGTAAAAAAAAAAAAAAGGAAACCTTACCCTTTGCAACAGCATAGATAGAACTGGAGAGCATTCTGATAACTATAACAAACCAGTCAGAGAAAGACAGGTACCATATGATTTCACTTATATGTGGAATCTAATGAACAAAATAAATTAACAAACAAAAACAGATTCATAGACACAGAGATCAGACTGACAGCTACCAGAGGGAAGGGGTTGTGGAGCTGGGTAAAAACGGTAAAGGGTTTAAGCAAAAAACAACCCTCATAGACACAAACAACAGTATAGTGATTACCAGAGCGAAAGGGGGGTGGGGTAGGTTGAAGAGGATAAAGGGAAGATAAATGGTGTTGAGAGGAAACTCAACTTGGTGTGGTGAACACACAATACAATATATAGATAATGTGTTACAGAATTGTACAGCTGAAGCCTATATAATTTTAATACCAATGTCACCACAATAAATTCAAAAAAGAAAAAGGAAAATAAAAAACTGCTTCAGAGGCAACTTTTAAGCTCCAGATATTCAGTCTAGGACTCATGAGACATAATTTCCTACTAGGCATTGGGCCTGCAATGAAGGCAAACAGCAGCTATGTGAACAAAATATCATCTCTTAAGGATTAAATATGCAGAGATACTTAAGACAGGGGAATCTATAATTCCAGAGGTCCTACCATAGGTCAGACACTATTCTAGAGGTTTTTAAAATATTCTCCCTAAATTTTAAATTAACTTGGGGAAGTATGGAATCTGTTAATAGATTATGAAACTGAGGCTTGGAGCAGTTTAGAAACTAAGTTCATATAAATAGTTGGTGTGAAGATCTGGGATCCAGGTCTTTCTGACTCAAGGACCCTGCTTTTACCCACTAAATTTCAATGTAGAAGAAGCAATTTAGCAACATTATCAGCTAGATAGACGGCAGATAATTAGTAGCAAATGTCACCAGGGTTGGTTGTAGGGATAGTGACGTTCAGGCTTCCTACTGCCTTCTATTTACCAGTGACAGTGGAATGCTGGTGTCAGGGGCAGGCTAACAATTAATGTAACAAAGCAGAAAGCAATCACAATCCATGGTGTAGTTTTCCATATGTCTATAATGAACTGAAGAACAAGGAGGCCACTGTCAACCAGTGCTGAATTTGTGAAAAGCCTTTCTCTTTAGAGACAGGAGAGGAGTAAAATAAAATTTAAGTAAATCAGCCTTCTAGGCATTATTTCTTGTCATATGCCATTTGCCTTATATCATCCCATCATTTGCCACATGCCCATCTCTTTCATTCTCCCATTAAGCATTGAGGAAAACACCTTAGTTGCTCTGTCTTCTTTTGACACTCACAGCTAAATTTCAGCTTTAATCTTCTTGACAGTCTTTTCTTAATTCATCCCCAACACTTGGTATACACTTGGTTAGATACCTTCATTGTTTATGAAGGTTTTCTTAAATCCAAGTTCTTCAGAAATGTATTTCATAGCCACAGTTAAGTGTTTTTAAATATTTAATTGTGGTAAAATACACATAACATAAAACTTACCATGTTAACCATTTTAAAGTGTTCAGTGTATAAAGTATATTCACATTGTTGTGCAACAGATCTCCAGGACTTACGTTGCAAAACTTAAACTCTTCCTGTTAAACAACTCTAACTTTCCCATTTAACCAGACCCTGAAAACTACCATTCTGCTTTCTATCTATGAGTGTGACTACTTTAGATACCTCATAAAAGTCAGTCAGAGAAAGACAAGTATCACATGATCTCACTCATATATGGAATCTAATGAACAAAACAAACTAATGAACAAAATAGATCCAAAGACATAGAAGCACACAATAGAGTGCCAAACCTCAGAGAGGAGGCTGTGGAGGGTGTGTGGGTGGGAAGAGATCAACCAAAGGACTTGTATGCATATATGCATTACCCCATGGACACAGACAATAGTGTGGAGAAGGCCTAGGGTGGGAGATAGATGCAGGCTAAAAGAGGTCAATGGGGGTAAAAGGGGACATCTGTAATACTTTCAACAATAAATATTTTTTAAAAGAAAATGTACAGATGGCAAATAAGCATATAAAAAGATGCTTCACACTGTATGTTCTCAGGGAAATGCAAATTAAGACAATGAGATACCACTACACATCCATTAGAATGGCCAAAATCAGGAACACTGACAAAGCCAAATGTTGGACAAGATGTGAAGCAACAGGAATTCTCATCTACACTAATAAAAGAGAAACATGGTAATTAGCGTACGACCACTACCCTTTTCATTGGCTAATCAGTGAATATATGCAAATTAACTGTCAGCCAAGATGGCGGCCGGCAGCCAGGCAGCTGGAAGCGAACATGAGGCTTGCTTGCTCCAGTGACTGCAGACTCCAACATTCCCCGCCTGACTTGCCGGCCTCTGAGCTGGCAATTTGAAACTTTGTAACAAATATAGAAGCTAAACAAAAGCCCGGCATCTCAGAGCTGAAGTTATACATTGTTTCAATTATAGAACGGCAAACAAACCAGATAGGAAGCCTCAGAGCTAGAGCCAGAGCTAAAGCTGGCCCAGAATAAAATTAAAAAAAGAGAAAAAAAAAGGAGCGGTTGGGAGCTTCAGTCAACAACCGCCAGCCTGAAAGCAGCCCTCAGCCCCTCACCCAGACTGGCCAGGCACCCCAGTGGGGACCCCCACTCTGAAGGGTTTGTGATCAGCTGCAAACAGCCATCATCCCATCATCCAGGCTGGCCAGGCACCCCAGTGGGGACCCCCACCCTGATCCAGGACACCCTTCAGGGCAAACCAGCCGGCCCCCAGGCCTCTATCCTATATAGTAAAAGGGTAATATGCCTCCCAGCACCGGGATCAGCGGAGCCTCGAGGCCTCCTGGCACCGGTTCAGTGTGACGGGGGCAGCGCCCAAACCCCCTGATCGCCCTGCGGCTCTGTGTGTGACAGGGTGCGGCGCCCCAACCCCCCCCTCCCCCCCACAGGGCCTGGTCTGAGGGGGAATGGCCCTAACCACAAACCCCCTCCTAGCCCCTGCCATGAAAGAGAGAATGAACCACAATCCCTTACCCGTCTTAGCTCCGGCTTTGAAGGGGGGTAGATGGC
>NW_005871050.1:1035210-1059356 GCF_000147115.1 Myotis lucifugus | reverse complement strand
CCCCCCCCCGGAAGGGGGGTGGGCCCACCTGCAAAAAACCATCATTCCCTCTACCAGGGCGGGCAAGGCCTCAAGCGGGGCCCCCCCCCCGGTTCCAGGCCCCCCTCAGGGCAAAACAAGCCTGCCCCCAGGCCTTTTTCCTATATAGTAAAAGGGTTAAATTGCCTCCCGGCACCGGGATCAGGGGAAGCGCGAGGGCTCCCGGCACCGGGATCAGCGTGACAGGGGGCAGCGCCCAAACCCCCTGATCACCCTGCAGCTCTGTGTGTGACAGGGTGCGGCGCCCCATCCCCCACCCCCCACGGGCCCTGCTCTGTGTGTGACGGGGTAGAGCCATAACCTCCCCATTGGCCCTGCCCTGAGTGTGACAGTGGCGGCGGCCCCAACCCCCTGATCGCCCTGCTCTGTGTGTGACAGAGGGCAGCGCCCCAACCCCCCCCCCACGGGCCCTGCTCTGTGTGTGATGGGGTAGAGCCATAACCTCCCCATTGGCCCTGCCCTGAGTGTGACAGTGGCGGCGCCCCAATCCCCTGATCCGCCCTACTCTGTGTGTGACAGGGGGCGGTGCCCTAACTCCCCTATCGGCCCTACTCTGTGAGTGACAGGGGGGAGCTCCTCAACCCCCTGATCGGCCCTGCTCTGTGCATGACAGGGGGGAGCTCCCCAACCCCCTGATGGGCCCTGCTCTGTGCATGACAGGGGGGAGCTCCCCAACCCCCTGATGGGCCCTGCTCTGTGCATGACAGGGGGCAGCGCCCAACCCCCTGATTGGCCCTGCTCTGTGCGTGACAGGGTACGGAGCCCCAACCCCCCTGATGGGCCCTGCTCTGTGAGTGACAGGGGGCAGCACCCCAATCCCCTGATTGGCCCTGCTCTGTGAGTGACAGGGGGCAGCACCCCAACCCCCTGATAGGCTCTGCTCTGTGCGTGACAGGGGGTGGCACCGCAACCTCCCCATCGACCCTGCCTTGAGTGTGACAGGGGGCGGTGCCCCAACCCCCCAATCAGCCCTACCCTGAACGTGACTGAGGGTGGCATCGCAACCTCCCAATCCGCCCTGCTCTGTGCATGACGGGGCGGCGCCCCAACTCCCCAATCAGCCCTGCTCTGAGCCCAACCAGGGGCTGCACCTAGGGATTGGGCCTGCCCTCTGCCACCCAGGAGCAGGCCTAAGCCAGCAGGTCATTATCTTCCGAGGGGTCCCAGACTGCGAGAGGGCACAGGCCGGGCTGAGGGACCCCCCCTTCTCCCCCGAGTGCACAAATTTTTGTGCACCGGGCCTCTAGTCTATATTAATAAAAGGGTAATATTCTAATTAAGCCAGGAGACCTTCCAGTTGTCCTTCCGGACAAAGCCATGGTGGCATGGCCGAGGCAGAGGCGGTTAGGGGCAATCAGGCCAGCAGGTGGGGACAGTTGGGGTGATCAGGCCAGCAGGGGGGGCTGTTGGGGATGAGCAGGCCGGCAGGGGGGCAGTTGGGGGTGATCAGGCTGGCAGGGGGGCAGTTGGGGGTGAGCAGGTCAGCAGTCAGAGTGGTTAGGGGTGATCAGGCAGGCAGGCAGGTGAGCAGTTAGGAGCCAGTGGTCCCAGATTGCAAGAGGGATGTCCAACTGCCGGTTTAGACAGACATCTCCCAAGGGGTCCCAGATTGGAGAGAGTGCAGGCCGGGCTGAGGGACACACACACACCTGTGCACGAATTTTGTGCACCAAGCCACTAGTTCAATGATATTGGGAATATAAAATGGCACAGACACTTTGAGAGATAGCTTTGCAGTTTCCTACAGAATTAAATACACTCTTATCCTAGATCCAATAATCATGCCCCTTGGTATTTGCCCAAATGAACTGAAATATTATGCCCACACAAAAACCTGTACATGGATGCTCATAGCAGCTTTATTCATAATTGCCAAAATTTGGAAGCAGCCAATATGTCCTTCAGTAGGTGAATGGATAAATAAACAGTGGTATATCCACACAATGAACTATTATTCAGTGCTAACAAGAAATGAGCTATCAATCCATGAAAAGACATGGAGGTACCTTAAATGTATATTACTAAGTGAAAGAAGCTAATCTGAAAAAGTACATACTGTATTATTCCAACTATATGACATTTTGGAAAAGGTAAAATTATGGAGAGAATAAAAAGATCAGTGGTTGCCAGTGGTTGGGGGAGAGAAGGAGGGATGACTGGGCACAACACAGAGGATTTCAGAGCACTGAAAAAATTGTGTATGATACTTTAATGATGATATATATCATTTTATATTGTCCAAACTCACAGAATATGCAACACCAAGACTGAACCATAATACAGGACTTTTTATGTTTATGATGTATCAATGGAGGCTCCATTGCTTGTAACAAATGTACTGCTCTGGTGGGGGATGCTGATAATGGGGTAGAGGCCATGCATGTGTGGGGGCAAGGGGTATATGGGAAACCTCTGTACCTACTCCTCACTTTTGCTGTGAATTTAAAACTATTCAATAAATAAAGTCTTAATTTTTAAAAAGTTAAGCTGAATACTTCACAGTGTCTTTATAAATGCATGTCACTATAAAATTATATATGAAAATACATCTGTAAAATAATGGGGAGAATCCTAAGGATTCTAGAAGGAAAATTCTATATCCAGAAAAGTATAAAGTGAAATTAAAAGGGCACTAAGTCAAATAAGTCAAAGCAAGACAAATTGTGTATGATCTCACTTATATATGGAATCTAAAAAAAAGACTCACCAAACTGATAGATCCAGAGAACAGATTAGTGGCTGAAAGAAGCAGTGGGGTGGATGGGGTGGGAAAAATGAATGAAAGTGTTCAAAAGTTATAAACTTCCAGTTATAAGAAAAATTGGTTTCTGGAATGTAATGTACAGCATGGTGAATATAGTTTATAACATTGTATTGTATATTTGTAAATTGTTAAGAGATTAGATCTTTAAAGTTCTCATCACACACAAAAATTATAACTATGAATAGTGATGGATGTTAACTAAACTTATTGTGGTGATCATTTCACAATATAAACACATCGCAAATCATTATGTTGAATACCTGAAACTAATACAATGCTATATGCCCATATATCAATAAAATTTTTTAATGTTAAAAAGAAAAAAGTGAAGGTAAAATAAAGACATTTTCATATACATATATCTTTAAGCTGAGAATATATGTCACCAATAGACATACAAAAATGCTTTTCAGGCTGAAGGAAAAAGACAACAGATATTAATTCACATTTAGAGGATGTAATTAAGAGCATTTGAATTAGTAAATATGTGGATAAACATAAAAACTATATATTTTTCTTCTTTTAAATCTTTGATTATTTTTGGTATGTATAACATAGATTATATATATGCACGTGTGTGTGTGTGTGTGTGTGTGTGTGTGTGTGTGTGTGTGTGAAAAATATAGGACAAAAGTGATGAGGCTAAATGGAACTGTGCAATTATAAAATTCATATATGTTATGTGAAATAATGCAGTATTAATTCTGTTTAGACCCCCATAAGTTAAGGATGCATATTGTAATCTGTAGAGTAATAATTGCCAACTAATGAAAAGAGGCAAAATTTAAAAGTCAATAGAAAAATTAAAATGGAATACTGAAAATATTCGATTAACCTCCCAAAATAATGAAAAGAGCAGTAATATATGGGGAAAGATATGAGATAAATAGAAAACAAAAATGCAAAATGGAAGACCTAAATCCAAATAGATAAGTAATTGCACTAAACCAACTATGTTATTAAACACTTAAATGCATATTATCTAAACCTAGCAAATAATAGTCAGAGGTTGACCAATTGTATAAAAAAAAACAAGATTCAACAATATGCTATGAGAAACCCAGTTTGAATATAAAAACATAATTGAGTTAAAAGTAAAGTTATGGAACAAGATATACATGCAAACACTAATCAAAAAGATGAGTGCCCATATTAGTATCAGTCAAGGTATGCTTCAGAATAAGGAATGTTATATTATATGTGTGTGTGTGTGTGTGTGTGTGTGTTGCAGCTAAACAGATATAGATTTTGAGAGCTATAGATATATCTAAAGAGAGCTATCTATACTTCCTATATTGAGAGAGAGAGAGAGAGAGAGAGAGAGAGAGAGAGAGAGAGAGAGGGAATATACAGGTGTCTGTGTGAGTAAGCACAAATGAGGCAAAATGTAAACAGTTGATGGATCTTGGAAAGGATATATGGCACACAGTAGTTCCTTGCAATATTGTTGCAATGTTTTTGGGTTTTAATAATTTTATCAAAATAAAAATTTTAATAAAAGAATTGATACAACTGCTCAACCCCAATACATTGGAGAAGAGTGCTTCTTCTGGGAGAGGTAAAGCACTAATATGAATATGAGTCATCATCTGACAGTTATATTTTCACTACAAATCAATGGATTGATTTTCAAATTCATAGTCTGAACTTTGGTGTCATAAACAAGCTTTCCTAGAGCTAAATTGTTAAAGAATGAGCTGCTCAGAGAGGTTTTGGATCTCATTTTTTACTCAAACATTTCCCAAACACCTTCTCTATGGAATATCCTGTACTACTTTGCTCTGAAGCCAAGTAATTCACCTAGGAGGCAGGGCTGATGGTGCTTGCTATAATACATCCTACCACTCTCAACCATCTTTACAGAATCCAGTTCCTCACTCAGTTTGTTTGGCAAAAGACAAAGTGATATCTTGTCATTTGGGTTTCTCACTTCTTCAAGTGGTGGCAAAAACAGGATCTCCCAATTGACACTTTTACAGTATAAATTGCCAAAATATTTTTCCCACGTGCTCTGTATTCCAATACATTGCTGCAAATTTGTTGATGCATTGAGTGATTTCTCCCTTACCACTTACAAGCCATGGGATTATTTTTGAGATCTCAAAACCCTCAGAGGAATGTCACTCTATAAACCCTGAATTTCCTCCTTATGAACTAATAATTACTAGACAGAGCCCCTGCCATGGCAGATTTTAATTATTGAAAAGTGTGTGTGAGCTTCCTTACCCATCTATACTACCTATGTCCTCAATACCTAGAATGCCATATGTAGCACATTACCAGAGCTTAATAATTATTGGCTAAAAATGAGTAGGAACATTATTAAGCAGGTATTTGAGGTAATTTAAAATCTCCAGAATCTTTCAATACTTCTTTTCCCATGATCCTTCTTCCTATTTCCAAACCCAGTAAGTTACCTCTGCAAAATTTGCCCTAATGATAGCAGTTACATCAATCACGTCTCTTTTGTTTCAAGTACCTTAGTACAAATCTTCAAAGTACCATTTAAATTTACTACTTTGTTCCCCTTAGCCACACTTTTGAAAATATTGTTTTGCAAACATCAATTCTCATGCTTTGCATTTTCCTACAAGTACAATTGCTTTAAAAAAAAATAAAACCTAGGAATAAATTTAATGAAGAATGTAAAAGACCTGCACTCAAAAATTATAAGACACTGAATAAATAAATTGAAGAACATACAAAGAAGTGGAAGCATATACCGTGTTCGTGGATAGGAAGAAATAACATTAAAATGTCCATACTACCCAAAACAATCTGTAAGTTCAATGCAATTCCTATCAAGATACCAATGGTGTATTTCAAAGAACTAGAACAATATTCAAAAATTAAATGGAACCCCAAAAGACCCCAAATAGCCACAGCAATCATAAGAAAAAAGGACAAAGTGGGAGGAATCATGATACCAGATATCAAACTATACTACAAGGCCATAGTGCTCAAAAAAGCAGGGCACTAGCATAAAAACAAACATATAGATCAGTGGAACAGAATAGGGAGCCCAAAAATAAACCCACACTTCCACACTTTTATAGTCAATTAATATTTGACAAAGGAGGCAAAAACATGCAATGAGATAAAGATATTCTATTCAGCCAGCCGGTATGGCTCAGTGGTTGAGCGTCAACTATGAACCAGGTGGTCACAGTTTGATTCTGGGTCAGGGCACATGCCCAGGTTTCTGGCTCAATCCCTGGTGCAGGAGGCAGCCAATCAATGATTCTCTCTCATCATTGATGTTTCTATCTCTCTCTCCCTCTCCCTTCTTTTATGAAATCAGTAAAATTATATTTAAAAAAGATATTCTAATCAATAAATGGTGTTGGGAAAACTGGAAAGATACGTGCAAAAAAATGAAAATAGACCACCTTCTTACACCTACACAAGAATAAACTTAAAATAGATTAATGAATTAAATGTTAGACTTGAAACTATAAAAATCCTAGAAGAAAATTTAAACAGTAAAATCTCAGACATTTCTTGTAGTAATATTTTTCTGATATATCATCTCAGCAAGGTAAACGAAAAAAATAAACAAATGGGGCCACATCAAATTAAAATGTGTTTGCACAGCAAAGGAAAGTATCAACAAAATGAAAAGACAACACGGTGAATGGGAAAACATATTCTCCAATACATATGATAAGGGCTTATTATTAAAATTTTATAAGGAACTTATAAAACTCAACCCACAAAAAAAGCAACCAACAAACAATCCAATTAAGAAACGGGTAAAGGACCAGAATAGACACTTCTCCAAAGAGGACATACAGATGGTCAAGAGACATATGAAAGGATGCTCAAAATCATTAATCATCAGAGAAATGCAAATTAAAACCACAGTGAGCTACCACCTCACACCTGACAGAATGGCTACCATCAACAAATCAACTAACAATTGTTGGCCAGGATGTGGAGAAAATGGAACCCTCGTGCACTGCTGGTGGGAATGCAGACTGATGCAGCCACTGTGGAAAACAGTATGGAGTTTCCTCAAAAAATTAAAAATGGAATTCCCATTTGACCCAGTAATTCCATTTCTAGGAGTATATTCCAAGAAACCAGAAACACCAATCAGAAAGGACATATGCACACCTATGTTCATAGCAGCACAATTCACCATATCTAAGATTTGGAAACAGCCTAAGTGCCCAACAGCAGATGAGTGGAGTAAAAAACTGTGTTACATCTACACAATGGAATACTATGCTATTGTAAAAAAAAAAAAAAGAACTGTTACCATTTGCAACAGCATGGATAGAACTGGAGAGCATTATGCTAAGTGACATAAGCCATTCAGAGAAAGATAAATATCAATAAATATCACATGATCTCACTCATTTGTGGATTATAATGAACAACATAAACTGATGAACAAAAATAGATTCAGAGACAGAGAAGCATCGAACAGACCATTGGACTTCAGAGGGAAGGCAGGGGGTGGCGGGGAGCTGGTTAAGAGATCAACCAAAGGATTTGTATGCATGCATATAGGCATGGCCAGTGGACGCAGACACTAGGGGGGTTGAGAGCATGTGCTGGGGGGTAGGGATGGCTGGGGAGATGTAAATGGGTGAAAAAGGAGACATACATAATACTATATGTAATTCTTTAAACAATAAAGAATTTTTAAAAATAAGCAAGTGCGTTATTAGCATTTCTTCCTATGGTACTTTGTCAGGAAGACAGGCAACAGAAGGCAAATGTTCATTATACAATTGATTATACTAAGCAGAGTTTCAGGATATTCCTGGGTAGGGACTGAAAAGTGTATTTATGTTTCTTTGACTCCCAAAATGCTGTACTCAGAGGGCTGCCACAGCCAGCAAGAATATAATCATCTAGGAAGCCAAGAGTGTCAGAGATTTGAGGCTATAAAAGATGACTAGCAATATATCAAAACATCACCTTAATCCAATTGTTCAAGCAAAGATGTATTAGAACAGCTGCCTTGGGCCTGTTGGAGATTGGCTGACACAGCCCTTCAGACCCTGACAAAAGGAGGCCATGGGGCTGTATATCATCAGCCTTAATATTTGCAACCACATGTAAGAACTGCATTGCCTCTGTTGTTAGAACTCCTACTACCAGTTTGCATCCTGTGCCTTTGTGCTGACAGTGCTGGTGGCTTACTTCACATTCAGAAATCAAAACATGAATGAGACAAATGAACAGCTAAAAGAAGTATACTATACTAGTAAATATTTTAATTACTTTTATTGGGGTGACATTGTTTAATAAAGTTATATAGGTTTCAAGTGTACAATTCTTTCTTTATTTTTATTTTTTTTATTGCTTAAAGTATTACAAAGGGTATTACATATGTGTCCTTTTTTTTCTTCCCCGCCCTTGACAATCCCCTGGCCCCTCCTACCCCCCAGTGTTCAAGTGTACAATTCTATGATACATCATCTATATATCGCATTGTATGCCCACCACCCAAAGTCAAGTATCCTTCATCATCATTATCCTATTTTATCCTTTACTACTTCCCCCATCCCCTTCCCTCTGGTAACTACCATACTGTTGTCCATGTCGATGAGTTATTGTTTGTTATAAATATTTTTAATTTTCTATATATTATGATGCTTTGATATCCTAAAAAAAAACTTTCTGTCTGGAAAACGTCTGTCCATCCTGGGGCTATCTCAATTCTTAGAAAGGGCCCAGCCAGAAGTATGCCTTTGCTATATAAACCAACTAATCCAGAGCCCTATCTCCACTGCCTGACCCTTTATACACATAGGAGTCAATATCCCATTGACTTAATTATCACAGGTTCTGGTGCCAGACCACTAGGGATCACCTCTATAGCCCAAAGCCCTTGGAAATTATTCAAATTAGCCAATCCAAAACTCTTTACCCTACCTTGCCCCTTCCACAGATACTCCAATGAAGGCTGAGGCCTAAACCTTTCCTCCTCCCTCCTGTCTTCTGCTTCCTGAACACCTTGGTGCTTTCCCAAGGCTTGTCATACCTCTTGTCTCTAGCACTTGTGAGTATAATAAACTTTGTTTTCCTGAACCTCTCCCTTTTCTTCTCATGTGGCCACACTTGACCAACCCTCTCATAAAAGAATACAAGCAAGGAAACTATATCATTTAAAAGCCCAAATGAAAAAAAGTTAAAAATGGAACTCCCATTTGACCCAGTGATCCCACTTCTAGAAATATATCCCAAGAAATCAGAAACACCAATCAGAAAGGATATATGCACCCCTATGTTCATAGCAGCACAGTTTACAATAGCTAAGATTTGGAAACAGCCTAAAGTGCCCATCAGCAAATGAGTGGATTAAAAAAACAAACAAACTGTGGCACATCTACACAATGGAATACTATACTGCTATGAAAAAGAAGGAACTCTTACCATTTGCCACAGCATGGATGGAACTGGAGAGCATTATGCTAAGTGAAATAAGCCAGTTGGAGAAAGATAAATACCACATGATCCCATTCATATGTGGGATATAATGATCAACATAAACTGATGAACAAAAATAGATCCAGAGACAAGGTAGCACTAAACAGACCATCCAACCTCAGAGAGAAGGCAGGGGAGGGGGGTTAGAGATCAACCAAGGAACTTGTATGCATGCATATTAGCATAACCAATGGACACAGACACTTGGGGCGGTGGGGGCTTGCCCTTGGGGGTGGGAGTGGCTGGGGTGGTCAATTGGGAATAAAGGAGACATATAATACTTCAAACTATATATATATATATATATATATATATATATTAAAAGCCCACTTCCTCTAGAATACTATCCTACCACCTCTCTCTCACAACTATCTTGATCAACTACCTTGATTCATATGAGCTCTTGGAATGCATTCAGTATGTATTATGTGTATTGTAGTGACTTAAATATATATCTCATCTCCCATCCTACAAGTTGCTTTAGAGCAAGAAATGTGTATTTTTATTCACCACCCATCCCCACTCACCTTCTCATTTCAGGGCCTAGAAAAGGGCCACAAAAGTCCTCTATACTAATTTATTGAATTTGAAATAGATTTACAAAAACCGAAATAGACAATACATTTCAAATACAGAATGTTTTCACTTTAGTGAACCAATAATCTAAAGATGCTGGTATGTTGGTAAACCCAAAATTATTCATTTGTTTTGATTTAGGTGAGTTTTTCACACAAATATCTCTCTTAATTAGGCTGACTATATTGACCTTTCTAATAAATTAGTTATGTTTTTTGTATTTAATACCAAAAAGATTATTCTACTGATTTTATTTCCTAGGGAGGTAACTAACTTTAGATATAATTAGTTGTTTAGCCCTACCTGCTGCCTCATATGAATATAATAAAAAAATTCTCCTTTATTGGACCTTTTATAGCTTAGATAGCCTGTTAAGTGTTGCTAAACTTTCAACTCATGTAGTTTTCATAAAACTCTGACATATAGATATTATGCCTATTTAACAGATAGAAAAACTCAGGCTCAGAGACATTAATTGATTTTTCCTATACCATGTAAAAAGTAAATGACAATACCAGGATCTGAACTCAATTCTATCTGAGTCCAAAATCCAGAGCCAAGATGTATCCAAGGAGGACAAAACAACTAGTGCTGTTTTCTCTGTGTTGAACAGGTCCTCTCTTTTAAATGGAGCACCTAGAATATTGGGAAACAGGCTGGGATTAACATGGGGCATTAAGTCTGATGGAGGGGTAATTGAGTCTATGGGGAAGGGACCTGATCACTCCACAGGAGGGGCTAAAATTGGTGTATGTTGGGAACCTTCCAATTATGGGGAATAGAACCAATCAGGGTTATATCCATTTTCTTCCCAAACACCATAAAATGAGGGTAAAGAAAAAGAATATTCAGAAAATGAGATACACTCTCATGGATTAAAAATGTATAATAGAAGAATTTCTTTTAAAGACCACAGAAATGTTGGAAGATAAAATTGAGACAATTTGATCTCATTAACATGTAAAGCGCCCAGCCTGTTTTGTTTTCCATACAGTAAGTATAGTCTCAGTCACTGGTGACTGGGCACTTAACGTGTTAATTGTAGACTGGCTGGCTAGGTAGGCGGAAGAGGAGGCTTGAAATGGTCCACCTTTAAAAACAGCAGAAGCAATATGTGAGGAGATCAAAAGATGGCAGGACAGAGGTGAGGGAAAGGAAGTGAGTGAGTGAGTGAGTGAGTGAGTGAGTGAGTGAATGAAAGGAGAGTGTGTGGATGTGTGTGGTGTGTGTGTGAGAGAGTGAGGGACAGTTAAATCCGGCAGGAGCAGCAGAGGCTGGCAGACCAGGCTGTCTGGGACAGGGAGAGACTACCACCACTGCAGACACTCCCCGGTCTGCCGGACTCCGGCACAGAGCCCACGCCATCCTAAAGGGGAGAGCGGCCTCTTCTAGGAACTCATCAGCACCACCACCCAGACAGGCCTTGGACACTGCCCATGACCCAGCAGCCACTCCAGCCAAAATCCTGCTGCCCCACCAGCAGACTCCAAGACCCTGGGATCTCCACCTCCAAAGGTGCACCGTGCCCGCAGCAGTAAGTGCAGCCTCCCCTTCCCCAGCGGGAGACCTTCGCATTCCCCTGTCTCCAGCGTGTAGGTCTCCAAGGCACACCACTCCATAGACTTCTCTTAGGAGTCACTGTGAACACAAACTGGGTGTAATTTTGTACAGACACAGGCGCACTGCCCCCCAGTAGAAATTCTGAATTCCCTCTGCCTGAATAACTGCCAAAACACACCCAGCTGCGCAATTTCAGCACCAGGGCCCCTCAGCACCAGGGCCCCTCAGCACCAGGGCCCCTCAGAGTGCCTCAGAGCTCAGCGCCAGCAAACTGCACTGCCACAGTTGCTCACTCCCCCTGAGCCTATCTATCCACAGGGCACTTTGGGAAGCTGCAGTGAGCCTCTGCTGGGTCCGATCTTGGACTAATAGGGACGCACTCCCCTGGGCAGTAGAAATTCTGAATTCACCCATCCTGGATACCTGCCCAAAGACGCCTCAATTAAGCATTTCAGAGTGCTTCACTGCACCTGCGCTAGCAAACTCACTGTGGGTGCTGCTGTGTGCCACCACTGGGAAAGCGCGCCTATCCACCACAGGTGCATCAGCAAAAACTGAGTTTCCCCACCCCACAGCTGTAGAACTCTGGACACTACAGTTGCATTCTTTTTCAGTGTGCAGGTCTCCCAAGACCACGGCTCCACAGGCAGACATGGGGCGCTGCTGTGAGCACCGCTGGACACGCACTTAAACAAACAGGGGTGCACTGCTGGGCTGTAGAAACGCTGAATTCCCTCTTCTGGGATAACTGCCCACAGATACTGCAATCCAGTGGCTTCAGTGCCAGGGCCTTCAGAGTGTGTCAGTACACCCTGCTGGCAAACACACCACAGGTGCCTCTGTGAACTGACTCTGGGATCGCGTGTATCCAACCACGGAGGCAGCAGCAAAAGCTGAGTCTGCCCACCCCACAACTGCAGAACTCTGGACACCACAGTCACGCCTTTCCAGAACGCAGGCCTCCGGAGCCCCACCACCCCAACAGACAGTTCCTGGGTGGCATTGTGAGTCCCCGCTGTGCACGCATGATTTCAATCAAGGGCACAAGACAGCAAAAATTGAGACACCGCCTCCACGGCTGCTGACTTCTAGACACCTCAGTTGTGCCTTTCCAGTTCGCAGGCCTACATCAAGAGAACCCAAATAGCTCAAGTAGGGAGCTACACTAGACTACCAAGCCCAGGAGACCTGAGAGATCACACCAGTAGCACCATACCCAAAAGAAACTGGGTAGCAAAGCAATCAGAGCTACAATTAAAACATTACAGCAAAACATGGGAAGACAAAAAAGCAATCCACAAAGGAAAGAAAAAGAGAAATTACCAGAAATGGAGTTAAATGAAATTGAGGCTACTAACTTTTCAGAGAAAGAATTCAGAGTAATGGTTATAAGGATGCTCAAATGGCTGGATGACAAATACACACAACTCAATGAGAATTATAAGGAGCTGAATGAGAATGTCACCAACATGAAAAGGAACCAAGAGGAAATGAAGAACGACATAGCTTCAATAAAGAACACAATGGAAGGCTTAAACAGCAGACTAGAAGAGGCTGAGGACCACATCAGCAAATTAGAAGACAAGGTAGGAAAAAAAAACACAAACACAGGAGCAACTGGAAAAAAAAACTTAAAAAGCAAGAGGAGAGCCTAAGGCAGCTTTGGGACAACGCAAAATGAAACCACATTCGCTTAATAGGGGTACAAGAAGGAGAGGAGGAGAAGCAAGGAATAGAAAACCTGTTTGAAGAAATAATGACAGAAAACTTTCCTGAAATTGGCAAGAAAAAAACTACACAAGTCCAAGAAGCACATAGAGCGACAAACAAGATGAACCCCAAAAGACCAACACCAAGACACATCATAATTAAATTGGCAAACACCAACGACAAAGTAAGAATCTTAAAGGCTGCCAGAGAGAGACAGAAAGTTACCTACAAGGGATCTTCTATTAGAATATCAGCTGACTTCTCAACAGAAACACACCAGGCAAGAAGGGAATGGAATGAAATATACAAAGTGATGCAAAGCAAGGGAATGAATCCAAGAATACTATACCCAGCAAGGCTATCATTCCAAATTGAAGGTGGAATCAGGAGCTTCACAGACAAAAAAGGGCTAAGAGTGTTTATTACTACCAAGCCAGCAATGCAAGAAATACTAAAGGGACTGCTGTAAAAAGAAGATACAGAAAGACAAGAAGAGACATAAACATTAAGAATAAAAATGACCACAAACAAGTACTTTTCAATAATAACATTAAATGTAAATGGGTTAAATGCTCCAATCAAAAGATACAGGGTAGCTGAATGGATCAAAAAACATGACCCATATATTTGCTGTCTGCAAGAGACCCACCTCAGAACAAAGGATTCACACAGACTGAGAGTGAAGGAATGGAAAAAAATTTTTCAGGCAAATGGAAATGAGAAAAAAAGCTGGGGTTGCGATACTTATATCTGACAAAATAGACCTCAAAGTAAAGGCCACAACAAGAGATAAGGAAAGCAACTACATAATGCTAAAGAGAGCAAGTCAACAAGAAGATATAACTCTGGTAAACATATATGCACCCAACAAAGAAGCACCCAAATACATAAAACAACTTCTGGAAGATAGCAAGGGAGAGATCGATAGCAATACAGTCATAGTAGGGGACTTTCATACCCTCACTGACACCACTGGATAAATCCTCTAAACAAAAAATCAGCAAAGAAACAGCAATCCTAAATGACTCACTAGATCAGATGGACTTAATTGACATCTTCAGAATATTTCACCCCAAAGCCACAGAATATACATTCTTTTTCAGTGCACACAGGACATTTTCAAAGATAGACCACATATTAGGACACAGGCAAAGTCTGTTCAAGTTCAAGAGATAGAAATAACAAACATCTTCTCAGATCACAATGGCATAAAACTAGAAATCAAGTACAATAAATACAATGAAGAAAAATCAAACACTTGGAGGCTAAATAGCATGCTATTAAACAATGACTGGGTTACCAGAAAGATCAAAGAAGAAATAAAAAGCATCCTGGAAACAAATGACAATGAAAACACAACAATCCAAAATCTATGGGACACAATGAAAGCAGTCCTGAGAGGGAAGTTCATAGCTCTACAGGCCTATCTCAAAAAACAAGAAAAACTGGTAATAAATGATCTAACCATACAACTCAAAGAGTTAGAAAGAGAGCAACAAGAAAAGCCCACAGTATCCAGAAGGAAGGAAATAATAAAAATCAGAGCAAAAATAAACGACATAGAGACAAAAAAAAATACAAAAGATCAGTGAAACCAAGAGCTGGTTCTTTGAAAGGATTAACAAGATTGATGAACCTCTCGCCAGGCTCACCAAGAAACAAAGAGAGAGGACACAAATAAACAAAATCAGAAATGAAAGAGGTGAAATAACAACTGACCCTACAGATATACAAAGGATTGTCAAAAATACTATGAACAACTCTACTCCAACAAACTGGACAACCTTGACGAAATGGACACATTCCTGGAAAAATACAAGCTTCCAAAACTCAATCAGGAAGAATCAAAAAACCAGAATAGGTCAATAACTACTGATGAAATTGAAACAGTAATAAAAAATCTTCCAGCACTGAAAAGCCCTGTACCAGATGGCTTCACAGGGAAGTTTTACTGAACATTCAAAGAACTAAAGCCAATCCTTCTCAGACTATTCCAAAAAATTCAAGAGGAAGGCACATTTCCAAGCTCTTTCTATGAAGCCAGCATTACCCTAATCCCAAAACCAGATAAAGACACCCACCACAAAGAAAGAGAATTACAGGCCAATATCCCTGATGAACATAGATGCTAAAATCCTCAACAAAATTCTAGCAGACCGGATCCAGCATTACATTAGAAAGATCATACACCATGACCAAGTGGGATTTATTCCAGGAATGCAAGGCTGGTACAATATCTGCAAATCAATAAACGTGATACATCACATAAACAAATTGAGAGACAAAAATCACATAATCATATTGATTGATGCAGAAAAGGCATTTGACAAAGTCCAACACCGTTTTCTGATAAAAACGATCAGCAAAGTGGGAATAGAGGGATCATACTTCAACATAATAAAAGCCTTATATGACAAACTTACAGCCAACATCATACTCAATGGGCAAAAACTAAAACCATTTCCCTTAAGAACAGGAACAAGACAGGGGTGCCCACTTTCACCACGCCTGTTTGACATAGTACTGGAAGTGCTAGCCAAAGCGATCAGACAAGAAGAAGAAATAAAAGACATCCAAATTGCAAAAGAAGTAAAATTATCACTATACGCAGATGACATAATACTGTACTTAGAAAACCCAAAAGACTCCATCAAAAAATTATTAGACCTAATAAATGAATTTGGCAATGTAGCAGGATACAAAATTAATGCCAAGAAATCTATGGCATTTTTACAGATAGAGAAATTTAAAAAACAATCCCATTTACCATTGTACCAAAAAAATTAAGATACCTAGGAATAAACTTAATTAAGGAGGTAAAAGACCTCTACCCAGAAAACTACAGGACATTGAAAAAAGAGATAGAGGAAGATATAAACAGATGGAAGAACATACTGTGTTCATGGATTGGTAGAATCAACATCATCAAAATGTCCATACTACTCAAAGCAATCTATAGATTCAATGCACTCCTCATTAAAATACCAACAGCATATTTCACAGATCTAGAAAGAACTCTATTCATCTGGAATAAAAAAAATTTAAAAACCCCAATAGCTGCTGTGATCCTAAGAAAGAAGAACAAAGTAGGAGGGATCTCAATACCAGATATCAAGCTGTATTACAAAGCCACTGTTCTCAAAACTGCCTGGTATTGGCACAAGAACAGACATATAGACCAATGGAATAGAATAGAGAACCCAGAAATCGACCCAAACCACTATGCTCAATTAATATTCGACAAAGGAGGCAAGAACATACAATGGAGTCAAGACAGTCTCTTCAATAAATGGTGCTGGGAAATCTGGTAAGACACATGCAAAAAAATGAAACTAGACCACCAACTTACACCATACACAAAAATAAACTCAAAATGGATAAAGGACTTAAAAGTAAGACGGGAAACCATAAGATTATTAGAGGAATCCACAGGTAGCAAAATCTCAGATATATGCCGAAGGAATTTCTTCACTGACACAGCCCCCTAGGGCAATGGAAACTGAAGGGAAAATAAACAAATGGGACTATATCAAAATAAAAAGCTTCTGCACTACAAAAGAAACCATCAACAAAACAACAAGAAAACCCACTGCATGGGAGAACATACTTGCCAATGTTATCACTGATAAGGGTTTAATCTCCAACATTTACAGGGAACTCATACAACTTAACAAAAGGAAGATAAACAACCCAATCAAAAAATGGGCAACGGACCTAAATAGACAATTTTTGAAAGAGGACAAAAAAAAAAAAGAGGATATACATAAGGCTGAGAGACATATGAAAACATGCTCAAAGTCACTAATCAACCAAGAGATGCAAATCAAAATGACAATGAGGTACCACCTCACACCTGTCAGAATAGCTATCATCAACAAATCAACAAATGACAAATGCTGGCGAGGATGCGGAGAAAAAGGAACCCTCGTTCACTTTTGGTGGGAATGCAAACTGGTGCAGCCACTGTGGAGAACAGTATGGAGTTTCCTCACAATACTAAAAATGGAACTTCCATTTGACCCAGTGATCTCACTTCTAGGAATATATCCCAAGAAACCAGAAACACCAATCAGAAAGGATATATGTTCATAGCAGCACAATTTACAATAGCTAAGATTTGGAAACAACCTAAGTGCCCATCAGCAGATGAGTGGGTTAAAAAACTTTGGCACATCTACACAATGGAATACTATGCTGCTGTAAAAAGGAAGGAACTCCTACCATTTGCAACAGCATGGATGGAGCTGGAGAGCATTATGCTAAGTGAAATAAGTCAGTCAGAGAAAGACAAATATCACATGCTCTCACTCATTTGTGTATTATAATGAACAACATAAACCAATGAACAAAAACAGATCTAGAGACAGAGAAGCATTGATGAGATGCTCAAAACTCAGAGGGAGGATAGGGGAAGGTGGTGGTGAGGGGGAGAGATCAACCAAAGGACTTGTATGCGTGCATATAAGCATAAGCAATGGATGTGGACAACAGAGGTGAACGTGAGGGCAGGATTTGGGGGATGAGGGTACA
Source organism: Myotis lucifugus (assembly GCF_000147115.1). NCBI lineage: Eukaryota > Metazoa > Chordata > Mammalia > Chiroptera > Vespertilionidae > Myotis > Myotis lucifugus. The sequence continues at coordinate 1,041,733 of NW_005871050.1, read as the reverse complement.
TTGGGAGGATAAGGACACATTTGTAATATCTTAATAAAGGGGGATAAAACAGCAGAAGCTTGTTAGTTCAGTTTGTTCATTACATTCCACAAATGAGTGAAATCACATGGTACTTGTCTTTCTCTAACTGGCTTATTTCATGTAACATAATGTTTTCCAGGTCCATCCATGCTGTCAAAAAGGGTAAGATTTCCTTCTGTTTTAAATATATTTTTATTGATTTCAGATAGGAAGGGAGAGGGAGAGAGAAACATCAATGATGAGAGAAAATCATTGATTGGCTGCCTCCTGCATACCCCCTCCTGGGGATCAAGCCAGCAACCTTGGCATGTGCCCTGACCAGGAATTGAGCCGTGATGTCCTGATTCATAGGTCAATGCTCAATCACTCGGCCACACTGGCTGGGTAAGATTTCCTTCTTTTTTTACAGTAAAATAGTAGTCCATTGTGAAAATGTACCATAGTTGTTTTATCCACTCACCTATTGATGGGCACTTGGGCTGATTCCAAGTATTGGCTATTATAAATACCACCATGAACATAGAGGTGCATATATTCTTTCAAATTAGTGTTTCAGGTTTCTTTGGATGAACTAATAAGCAAAATAGAGATAGACTCAGAGAGCAGGCAGACAGCTTTGGTGACTGGGGGTGGAGAGATTCATCAGAAAATAAAAAGAGAGAAAGAACTCATGAACATGGATAACGGTGTAGTGGTTGCAGGGGAAGGGGATCGGTTGAGGTGGAAGTGTGTATAGCAGCGATAAATGGTGATGGTAAAAAATAAAGAAAAAATGCAAACACACACACACACACACACACACACACACACACACACACACACACACACACAACAAACCAGAAACCCTCAAGTAGTTTTCAAAATGAATGAATACTCTCATGGGCCTCTCATGGCTGCTAGCACATGAGACTCTAGAGAGCAATACCATACTAATTCTATGCCCACAGTCTCTAACATTGTTGTTAACTCCCCAGACAAAAACAAAGATGCTCAAAAGGTTGATATCTCTTCTTCCACCCCCAATACCTGGTTGACCCTGACAAACATAGTCCAACCACTGTCCAAATGCTTTGATCTTAGTGAAGAACTTCTCAAGGCATAGACCAGCAATCTTTGGCATCACTGGCCCAGGTAAAATACAAAATGGCATTCCTACAAGAAATTTATCCCTCCAAAAGGACACCTAAAGTCATGATATAATGCTAGTCTTAAAGGAAAATATTGATATCAGTTTCAATAAAGAGTCGTTATATCCAGGGTGCTTTGGCCAGCAATATAACTGAATCTATATTGTAGAAAAGTTGTTGTCATGGAATTTCTTTATCTTAGTCAGTTCAGGCTGCTGTAACAAAATACCATAGACTGAGTGGCTTAAGCAAGGAGAGGACTCCCTTCCTGTCTTGCAGATAGCCACCTTCTCCTTGTGCTCATATGGCAGAGAGTGGTATTGCTAGTGTCTCTTCCTCTGTGTTTCTTTTTTAAATCTTTACCCAAAGATATGTTTTTATTGACTTTTAGAGAGAGAGGAAAGGAGGGAGGGGAGGGGAGGGGAGAGAGAGAGAGAGAGAGAGAGAGAGATATCATGCGATTTCTCCCATATGAACCCTGACTGGGAATCAAATCTGCAACTTTTTGGTGCACAGGACAACACTTCAATCAATCAGTCCACCGGCCAGGGCTCTTCCTCTTCTTATAAGAGTAATCCTATAATGGGGGTTTCACCCTCATGACCTCATCTAATCCTAGCTACCACTCAAAGACCCTATCACTTAATACTGTGACATTGGGGGTTAGGGCCTCAACACATGAATATTATGTAACATTTGAATATTGCATCTGATTCTAGCCAAATAAAGACTAATGGGAGTAATTTATTTCCTGTGTTACACTTCATTTAGCCTTTGCAGAGGCAAGGAAAACTCATCCTCTACTGTCCTTCTAGAATTGAGATCAGAAGACAAATTTATAGCTAAGATACTTTAATTCTAAGTACTTAGATTAGGCTAAAATTATTTTTGGAAAATATTCCATACTATATCTCACACAGATCATCTAATTTAAGGACGATTTATATCTCTCCCTTCTTGATGCAATTATAACCAAGCTCTCAAGTTAAAATGCATAAGAATAAAGATGATAGTCCCAGAACTGAATGCTTGAGTTAGATTATCTTCATTGATCTTGCCTTGCAATGTAATAGTGGAGTCAAATCATGTACATAAGTGACTACACAGAACGTTCATCAGTCTGGCTTCTCTACTAAAATCCCAACCACAGAAGAGGCAGTTGAGAAGACTATGGAAGTTATTCTTTTTTTGTTTGTTTTTAGGGGTTTTGTTGTTTTTCTTTGTTTTTGGTGAGATGCATTTTGCATCTCTTAGAAAATGAAAAGGAAAAACACCTCTGTTAGTGTGAATGATGTCTTTCTCTATAAAGATGCTTCCCAAGGACACAGTAGCTACACTCACCAATACTCTCCTGAACAATGAGCCATTTGAGAGACTCACAAAGTGAAAAGAGGGATGATAAAGATGCTCTACCAATTTACATTTACTGGAAATCTTCTCCCACTTTTCAAAGCTTCAATTTTTGAACACAGTTGGCCATTATGGTATTTTATCCTGTAACACAGGAAATAAATTACTCCCATTAGTCTTTATTTGACTACAATCAGATGTAATATTCAAAATATTTAACAATCAGAATCCCACAGGCATTGAACAATTAGAAAAGATGTATACATGAGCTAGTTAGTGAATGTCCCTTATTTCACTAGAACTTAACTCCTTAATTGCTATATTTGAGAGGGTCAGGTGCAGGTTGAGAAGGCTTGTCCTGCCCTTGAAAAACAGCTGGAACTGGAACTGACTGGAACTGGAAGTTAGGCTACAGCAGTCTCCAAGTCACATAGCTAGCACAAAACTGATCCAAGATTAGAGCCGCAAACTCCCAAAACTATGCTAATACTGCTCCCTCCTATGAAAAAAAGGAAATAAAAGGCTAATGCTATCCACTCAATGGTTCACATTTCATGACTTAATTATGACACATGCTTATACAACTTATAATTCTATAATACGTTTATGCATTGGAAAAGAAAGATGGCAGTGCACATGGAAAGGTTTATCTGAAAGGACTATAAGTTTCACCAGTAAAATTTTGGAATAAGAAAAAATGATATAACCATTGTTTTGGATACTCTACTTTTTTATTATTTAAAGATAGAGGACTCAACCACTTAAAGACAGCCAAAGTTCCCCTTTCCACTAGCCCCTAGTAATTTTTCCAAGAATGATTAGGAGTGGACTTGATTGACAGGCTAGTGACTAACCTTCTTCTCATAAGTACTTCATGCTCATTTTTAAACCATGGAAAACACACAAAAATAAAAAGACTATAAGTCACCCACTATCCTACTGCCCAGGGATATAACCAGAGTTAAAATTTTTGATATATTTTCTTTCAATCTTTTTATTACACACACACACACACACACACACACACACATACACACACACAAATTGAAATCACCTATATTTATTTAAAAAACTAAATATTATGGGAATATTATAATGGTCATTAAAATTTGTGAGAAACAAAATTTAAAGTTTTCTTAATACTCTAACATATGGATGCAGCATAATTTATTTAACCATTCCCCTATCTTTAGAGAACAGCAGGGCTTGGACACGAAATATATGGTTATGTAAATAACAGGACCTGAATTAACTACAGAAGATTAAGAACCCCAGGTTATTCCTTGGTCTCTGCAATTTAATAGAATCCAGGAAGGCAGGACAATCAAACACAGTATTTTTAGTCTCTAGAAGGATCCATCCATATTCAAATATATTTAGCCATTTTTGCTGAAGGTGTGCCCAGAGCAAAATGTTTAAGAGAGGGGCTCCTTATCACAATGGTGAGAGTCCCATTGCCAGAGAACACCACTCAGGAAACTCACCGAAGTCAATCAAAACCCAGATTTGGTCTAAAAAAGTGAATCAAGGTTTCTATTTACGAAATTTATGATATTGAAAAATATCTAAACTTGAGTTGAAATTAGTCGATTATTGCATTTTTTAATCTTCTAAGTGATGGTCAAATTTTAATGAGGGGATTTATATCTCCAGAAAACATAAATTGTAAAGTGTTGTAGCTAGGCACATAAAGAGGTGCTCAGTCTTCTCCAGATAAATCATTTACATATTTAAAAAGAATTACAGCCCTAACCGGTTTGGCTCAGTGGATAAAGCGTCGGCCTGCGGACTGAGGGGTCCCAGGTTCGATTCCGGTCAAGGGCATGTACCTTGGTTGCGGGCACATCCCCAGTGGGAGGTGTGCAGGAGGCAGCTGATCGATGTTTCTCTCTCATCGATGTTTCTAACTCTCTATCCTTCTCCCTTCCTCTCTGTAAAAAATCAATAAAATATATTTTTTAAAAAAGAATTACATTTCTTACTGGTATCTTTGACTTAAGGAGGATTGTGTGATTGCATGTAGTTCATCTGCAATATGGAACAGAGAAGGTCATTTAGGGATGGATAAGAGAGCTGAGGTACTTTCATAGAACAATGCTTTCAAAGGATGGTGAAAAAGGAAATGGCCAGCAGTACATCAAAGTGTACTGCTGACATTAGGAAGTGACTGTTCATCCAGGGGACATGTTTCCCAGCCCCTCTTTCATCTCATGGGGCCATGTGACTAGTTCTGGTCAAGGAAATAAAAGAAGAAGTGGAGTATTTACCACTTCTGGACCAAGGATCAAGTATTCCATCCTTGTACTATTTTCTTTCCCTTCTGAAGTTACCAGGGAGGCTCATACTGAACACAACAGCAACACAAGATGGAAGGAGGTTGCATTCTTGGTTCACCATTTAGAGTAGCTGCTCAGGACAACTGACTACTCAGGAACATCAGCAATGGATTTTGTGTAACTGAGAAAGAAATATTTATTATGTTAACCCATTGACATTTGAAAGTTGTTTGTTAACACTCCGGTGTGGGGTGAATTTCCCGCCAAAATATAAGATGGCTCTGTCTTTTGGTTTTGTTCCATCCACCAAAAGGGTGGATTACAAACAAATATTTGGTAATACGCAGTTACAATCGGCCCGAGTTTACACGTTTCCCGCACTCCACCGCAAATCTATATGAACCGAGTTAAAGACGGCTCCCTCGGAGTACGCGCAATTCACGCGAGCCGACTTAACTCATTTCCCCCACTCCAAGTGTTAAATTACTCAGCCTATCTCAACAGAGACTCACTAAAAAGGCCTCTGCGGCAGAGAAGCATCGAACAGACTGTCAAATTACAGTGGGAAGGCTGGGGAGTGTTGGAGGGGGGTAAGAGATCAATTGAAGGGCTTATATGCATGCATATAAGCATAACCAATGGACACAAGACACTGGGGGGGGGGGTGAGGTAAGGGCATGTGCCGAGGGGTAGGGAAGGCCGGGGGAAGGTCAATGGGGGGAAAAAAAGGAGACTGTACTGCTATTTGTAATATGTTAAACAAGAAATAAAATTTAAAAAATAAAAATAAATAAAAAGGCCTCTGCTATCTGACAACTTGGAGTACTTCTTCAAGATAGATATCATTGTTTCTCAATAAAACTAGGCGGGGCGGGGGGAGATGGAGAACAACACAAATGGGGGAAATACATGGCAAAAAGAGAACAAAGAACCAAGGTTTATAGTCAGAGGGAATCAAACTTAAAGTTCCAGAAAATCAAGGCAGTGGAGGGAAGTCTAAAATCAAATTTATTTTTTATATGAGTGAGTTCTTGATTTGTTCCCTGGCCTACATGACCAATGAAACAAGTTACAGACATATTTCTGTCAACAAGCAGTGTTTCTTTGGTATCTAAATAATTTCTGTTCCCAAAATAATCTCCCTTTTTGATTGATGACTCTTTGCTCTTGATTTTAGGTCACATTCTAATTCATTGAGTTCTCTTGATATTTTGGTAACTGGTTGAAGCAACAATAAAGGCATGAAAAATAGATCAAGATTTCATTACACAAATTAAAGATGTTAATGAAAGCTTTTTTATCCTGAACAAGATCACTCAAGGTTTTGTAGTCAACTATAGATTTATTTTAAACTATAAAAACATTCACAGGGACATGAACCCACACATCTGGTTACTAATATCTTGAGTGCTAAATGCTCCTTGTTTTATTCTCAAGGATAAAGGAGTGTTAAATTGTTATAATGTGTTAGCCCTTGCCTTCTGCAACCACCCTCCCCCCCCCCCCGCTGGAATTGCTGACCTTCATTTCTATTTATCAATCTATCTATTTATCTATCTATCTATCTATTCATCCATCTATCTATCTCTATATCTCTCTATCTAGTTTAAGATAGCTAGTTAACTAATTTAAGCCCTAATAATTTAGTGGGCAAGGAATATATTAACTGCTAAAACCAAACCTAACTAGGGCAGAGAGTCTTATGGGAGCCCCAACCACACCCAAAAATGGGCTCTACACTGTCTTGCT
>NW_005871050.1:832600-1035110 GCF_000147115.1 Myotis lucifugus | reverse complement strand
TCGGTACGATCCAAGGATGACCTAGTGTGTATTTTTCCGCGGCCTCTCAGTTCACTAAACAGTAAGGGCATTATATACTCAATACCCCAGCCCCCGAATATGGCCCAATAGAAAGAGTCTTGATAAAAGTACACTGAGAAGAACTAAGTTCTGGAATGCTCCGGAGTCGTGATTTTCTTACAATACTTTCTGAATTGGTAAAGTCTGTTTGCATGGGCTTCCACCTCAGTTTCTTTTTTTTTCTTTTTTTTTTTAAATATATTTTATTGATTTTTTATAGAAAGGAAGGGAGAGAGATAGAGAGTTAGAAACATCAATGAGAGAAAAACATCGATCAGCTGCCTCCTGCACACCTCTACTGGGGATGTGCCTGCAACCAAGGTACATGCCCTTGACCGGAATCAAACCTGGGACCTTTCAGTCCGCAGGCCGACGCTCTATCCACCGAGCCAAACTGGTTAGGGCACCTCAGTTTCTTATTAGGGTTGAATACCATCCTTGCAAATCAGCCCTAGCAATCCCAGGACTACTCAGGACCCTATTATAAGATTTTGGACCCTGTTCTCAGTAGATCCATCTATTGTTTGAGGGCCTTCTCCAAAAGAATCAAAAGTCACTCTCAACTTGATTTAAGAGCACTCCAGCCAAATGTACCCCTCCCACCCACATACACACATATAAACTTTGGTAAAGAGATAACTCATCCCACTCTACTGGATACTGCATTTTCCATTGTTGGACAGCCATGCCTTAGGAACACAGCCTGTTACTCCTCTGCTTTGTCTCTTAACTTGTCCCACTATTCCGACTGCATCTCCCTCAACACCTGGTCACTGCAGAGGCTCTAGTAAGTCCCTCAATGGAGTTTCCTAACTCCCCTAACCCCAATGTATGGCCCAAAGCAAGCTACAGGAACTTTTCAAATGACTTCTGCTACTTAACATATCTGAAGTTTGCTACGTGCAATTAACAGAATTAGCAATTCATAGAATATGTTGTATTCTACCAATAATTCATTTGATCCAGGATTTATTGAAGGCAGAAGAACTCTACCTACTTACAAAATGAATTGAAGTGACATATACCTGTGACTAATCTATCTCTATATATAAAAGGCTAATATGCAAAGTATCCCCGCGGGAGTTTGACCAAGAGACTGAAAGTTATATCGCTCGCCATGATGTGTGCTGACCACCAGGGGGCGGCATGGAATGAAGGAAGGCCCTGGCTGGCAGCCAGCAGCCAGGGAAGGGAGGCCCTGGCCAGCAGCCAGAAGGCCCCGATCAGCCCTGATTGCCAGCCAGGCCTAAGGATCCTACTCATGCACGAATTTTGCACACCAGGCCTCTAGGTATATATAAAATAAATGGGGGATAGAAGTAGGCATCATTATAAAACAGTAACATGAGGGGTCCTTGTGGGGTTATAACTGCTCTGTATGTTGACTGTACCAATGTCAGTATCCTGGATTTAATATTATATTATTGTTTTTGCAAGATGTCACCTTTGGGGAAAGTGGGTATATAGTCTGTATTATTTCTTGCAACTGCAAGTGAATCTACAATTATGTTAAAATAAAAGGTTTACTTAAAATAAATGAATGGGAGTAAAAAATATATTAGGCACTTTTGGAGTTTGCCCTTAAAAGTTTTGTGTACAGAAGCAGAAAGTCCATTAAGCTTTAGCTAACTGGCTGAATTGATTTTCTGATAAAAAATTTCAGATAAGTTATAGATTAGTTAGGCAATTCTCAGTAAGAAAAATAAAGAGTCAATAGAAGTATAGTATCAAAACCTTCTTAAACTTACCAGGATATGAACCATTCAACTTCTGACAATAATATGAAGAAAACTTCTCAGAGCAAAACATTTAATTATATCATTTCCTAAACTGTGTATGCCATAGTGATAGCTATGTGAAACAGCAAAATGAATATCTCATTCTCTGTTATAAGTCATATGAGATAATATGTGATTAAAAGTCAAGATGCCTCTTGACCAGAGAAATAAGTATTAGAATGCAATCAAAAGTCAACTACACATATGTCCTTTCTGATTGGTGTTTCTGGTTTCTTGGGATATATTCATAGAAGTGGGATTACTGGGTCAAATAGGAGTTCCATTTTTAACTTTTTGAGGAAACTTCATACTGTTTTCCACAGTGGCTGCACCAGTCTGCATTCCCACCAGCGGTGTACAAGGATTCCTTTTTCTCCACATCCTCTCCAGCACTTGTTTGTTGATTTGTTGATGATAGCCATTCTGACAGACGTGAGATGGTATCTCACTGTCGTTTTGATTTGCATCTCTCAGATAATTAGTGACTTAGAGCATGTTTTCATATGTCTCTTGGCCTTCTGTATGTCCACTTTCAAAAGGTGTCTATTTAAGTGCTTTGCCTATTTTTTTTCTTGGATTGTTTATCTTCTTTTTGTTAAGATGTATGAGTCCCCTATAAATTTTGGAGATTAGGCCCTTATCAGTTATAACATTAGCAAATATGTTCTCCCATGCAGTGGGCTTTCTTGTTGTTTTTTGATGGTTTCTTTTGCTGTGAAGCTTTTTATTTTGATGTAGTCCCATTTGTTTATATGCACCCCATATGTTCATAGCAGCACAATTTACCATAGATAAGATTTGGAAACAACCTAAATGCCCATAAGCAGATGAGTGGATTAAAAAACTGTGGTACATCTATACAATGGAATACTATGCTACTGTAAAAAAGAAAGAACTGTTACCATTTGCAACAGCATGGATGGATCTGGAACTCATTATGCTAAGTGAACTTAGCCAACCAGAGAAAGATAACTATCACATGTTCTCACTCGTTTGTGGAATATAATGAACAACATAAACTGATGAACAAAAATAGATACAAAGAACAAGAAGCATCAAACAGACTGTCAAACTTCAGTGGGAAGGTGGGGGCGGGGGGTAAGAGATCAACCAAAGGACTTGTGTGCATGCATATAAGCATAACCAATAGACACAGACACTAGGGGGAGGTGAGGGCATGTGCTGGGGGTTGGGGGTGCACCAGGGGAGGTCAATAGGGGGAAAAGGAGACATATGTAATACTATACGTAATACTTTAAACAATAAAAAAAAGAAAAGTCAATTACACATAACAACCCAAAATCTATGGGGCACAGTGAAAGCAGTACTGAGAGGGAAGTTCATAGCATTACAGGCCTACCTCAAGAAGCAAGCATAATCTTATGTAATGAAAGCCTAATATGCTAAGTATCTGGTCATCTGGTCATCCGTTCAACCAATTAAAGCATAATATGCTAATGATATGCTAAGGCCACTCAACCGCTCGCTATGACATGCACTGACCACCAGGGGTCAGAGAGTCGATCAGCTGAAAAGTCGCTATGATGTGCACTGACCACCAGGGGGCAGACGCTCCGACCGGTAGGTTAGCTTGCTGCTGGGGTCTGGCTAATTGATTGGGACTGAGCGAGAAAGTCTGGACATGCCCTGGAGCTCTCCTGCGGTCCCTCCCTGGCTGGCCAACATCCCTCATCCCTCCCCGTCCCCAATTGTGCACTGATGGGGTCCCTCAGCCTGGCCTGTGCCCTTTTGCTATCTGGGACCTCACAGGGGATGTTGGAGAGCCAGTTTTGGCCTGATCCCACAGGCCAGTCAGAGGGACCCCACTGGTGCATGAATTCGTTCACCGGGCATCGAGTCTCAAATAAAATATCTAACCATACACCTAAAGTAATTATAAAAATTATAATAAACCAGCCCAGAGTAAGTAGAAGGAAAGAAATAATAAAGATTAGAGTGGAAAAAAAGAAATAGAGATTTTAAAACAATACAAAGGATCAATAAAACCAAGAGCTGATTCTCTGAAAAGATAAATAAGATTGACAAACCTTTAACCAAATTCATCAAGAAAAATAGAGGACCCAAATAAATAAAATCAGAAATGAAGAAGAAGTACCAAGTGACACCACAGAAGTACAAAGTATTCTAAGAAAATACTATGAACATCTATATACCAACAAATTAAACAACCTGGGCAAAATGGATAAGTTCCTAAAAACATATAATCTTCCACGACTGAGTCAGGAAGAATCAGAAAACCTGAATAAACTAATTATAACCAATGAAATCAAAGTAGTAATAACAAACAATTCCCAAAAAACAAAAGTTCTGGACCAGATGACTTGAGAGGCGACTTTCATCAAACATTCAAGGAAGAATTAACACCTATCCTTCTCAAATTATTCCAAAAATTTCAAGAGAAAGGAAAATTTCTAAACTACTTTTTATGAGGCCAGGATTATCCTAATTTCAAAACCAGATAAAGGCACTACAAAATAAAGAAAATTATAGGCCAATATCCCTGATGGAGATAGATGCTAAAATCCTCAACAAAATATTAGTGAACCAGATCCACCCATACATTAAAAAGATTATACACCATTATCAAATGGGATTTTTTTCCAGGAATACAAGGTTGGTACAATATCTGCAAATCAATAAATGTGGTACATCACATAAACAAAATGAAAGATAAAAAAATCACATGATTAATCAATGCATGCAGAAAAAACACTTGATAAAATCCAACACACATTTATGATAAAAACTGTCAGCAAAGAGGGAATAGAGGGGTCACACTGCGAAATAATAAAATCCATATATAACAAATACACAGCCAATATCATACTCAGTAGGCAAAAATGAAAAGCACTTCACTTAAGATCGGGAACAAGACAGGGATGTCCACTTTCAGCACTCTTATTCAACATAGTACTATAAGTGCTAGCCACAGCAATCAGACAAGAAGAAGAAATAAAAGGGATCCAAAATGAAAAGAAGGAAGTAAAACTGTCATTATTCACAGATGACATTATATTCTATATAGAAAACTCTAAAGATGCCACCAAAAAACTACTAGATGTAATAAATAAATTCAGTGAAGTAGCAGGATACAAAATTAATATTCAGAAATCAGTGGCATTTTTATGCATCGATAATAAAACTATCAGAAAGAAAAATTAATGAAACAATCCTATTTACTATTGCAAGGAAAAATATAATGTACCTAGGAATAAATTTAACCAAGGATGTAAAAGACCTGCACTTGGAAGATTATAAGATACTGAATAAAGAAATTGAAGAAACAAATAAGTGGAAGCATATGCCATGCTCATAGATAGGAAAAATTAACCTCATTAAAATGTCCATACTACTCAAAGCAATCTACACATTCAACACAAATCCTATTAAAATATCAAGGGCATACTTCAAAATCTAGAACAAATATTCCAAAAATTCATATGGAAACACAAAAGACCCCAAATAGCCACAGCAATCTTGAAGGGGAAAAGTTGGAGTTATCACACTACATGATATCAAACTATACTACAAAGCAATCAAAGCAGCATGGCATTGGCACAAGGACAGGCATATAGATCAGAGGAACAGAATAGAGAACACAGAAATAAAACCATGCATTTGTAGTCAATTAATATTTGCCAAAGGAGTCAAGAACATACAATGGGGAAAAATAGTGTTACCACAACTGTGAACAGCACCCACCAGAGGAGCTGCTACCAACTGAGGAGCAGCTGCTACCACAACCGCCCGAGGACCAACCGCTGCCCGAGGAGCCACTGCCACCCAAGGAGCAGCCACTGAACGACTCAACATCTAGATATGGCGGTATGATCAAACATGGGTAGACAAAGAAACCCCCAAAGGAAAGAAAAGGAGGACTCGCCAGAAAAGCAGCTAAGTGATACAGAGGCATGCAGCATGACAGAAAAAGAATTCAGATTAAGGGTCCTAGAGTGCATAAACTGGATGTAGGAAAAAATCAACAACTTATGCAAGAAGCAAGAAGAAACAGATGAAAAAATCAATAAATTATGTAAGAACCAAGAAGAAATGAAGTGATATAGCTGCAATATAAAACACCATTGAAAGTTTCAACAGTAGACTAGGAGAAGCGGAGGACCGAATTAGCGAATGAGAAGACAGGTAAACAAAACACACCCAAACTGAACAGCAATTGGAGAAAAAAAATTAAAAGACAGGAGGAGAGCCTAAGGGAGCTATGGGACAATATGAAACGAAACAACATACGAATAATAGGGGTGCCAGAACAACAGGAAGAGGAACAAGGGTTAGAAAACCTATTTGAAGAAATAATATCAGAAAACTTCCCAGAGGTGGGGAAGAAAAAAATCACACAAGCACAGAGAGTCCCAAACAAGGTGAACCCGAAAAGACCCACACCAAGATACACCATTATTACCATGGCAAAAGTTCAGGACAAAGAGAGAATCTTAAAGGCTGCAAGAGAGAGACGGAAAGTTAAATTCAAGGGATCTCCCATTAGATTATCAAATGATTTCTCAACAGAAACACATCAGGCCAGAAAAGAATGGACAGAAATTTACAAAGTGATGTAAAGCAAAGGACTGAATCCAAGAATACTCTATCCATCAAGGCTATCATTCAAAATTGAAGGGGAAATAAGAAGCTTCACAGACAAAAAAAAGGCTAAGGGATTTTATCACCACCAAGCCAGCAATGCAAGAAATGCTAAAGGGACTGGTTTAAAAAGAAGAAATAAAAAGCTCAGAAAGAAAACAGCCACACAAAAAAAGAAATGGCTACAAACAAGTACATTTCAATAATAACTTTAAATGTAAAGAGACTAAATGCTCCAACCAAAAGACATCGAGTGGCTGAATGGATAAAAAAACATGACCCATACATTTGCTGTCTACAAGAGACCCACCTCAGAAGAAGGAACTCACACAGACAGAAAGTGAAGGGATGGAAAAATATCTTTCAGGCAAATGGAAATGAAAAAAAGCTGGGGTAGCAATACTGATATCGGACAAAATAGACCTCAAAGTGAAGGCCATAACAAGAGATAAGGAAGGACACTTCATAATACTAAAGGGATCAATACAACAAGAAGATATAACCCTGATAAACATATATGCACCCAATGCAGGAGCACCCAAATACATAAAAAAAAAACTGGAAGATATCAAAGGAGAGATCATCAACAATACAATCATAGTAGGGGACTTTAATACACCACTGACATCACTGGATAAATCCTCTAGACAAACAATCAGCAAAGAAACAGCAATCCTAATGACTCACTAGATCAGATGGACTTAATTGACATCTTCAGAACACTTCACCCCAAAGCCATGGAATATACATTCTTCTCAAGAGCTCATGGGACATATTCAAAAATAGACCAATTATTGGGTCACAAACAAAGTCTCCCCAAATTCAAGAAGATTGAAATCATACCAAGCATCTTCTCAGACCATGATGGCATAATATTAGAAATAAACTACAGAGAAACCAAGATGGCAGCATAGGTAAACACCAGAGTTTGCTGCCTCGCACAACCACTTCAAAACTACAACTAAAAGACACAACGTACATCATCCAGAACCACAGGAAGGCTGGCTGAGTGGAAATTCTACAACTGGAAGGACAGAGAAAAGCATACCAAGACTCAGAGGAGGCGCAGTGCGGAAGTAAAATACTAAGGTACAGAGGCGCACACGGAGCGGGCTGGCGGCTGAGGACACGGTTGTCGTTTTCAATGGGGAGGGAGTCTCAGGCTCTGAGCTCCAGTTCCAGGCGAGTCTCTGGGGACAGACTCATACGGGAGAAGCGGGACTGTCTGGCATCGGTCAGAACTCGAGGGCAGCTTTCTCTCGGAGGGGCTTGCAGTGATTGCTGAGACACTGAGAAGCAGGGCCTCTGAAGGCAGGACTGAGAGCAGCCATAACAGCTAGCCCCGCTTTGTTGATCCCGTGGGACCCGCCCTGCCCAAGCCCTGCAGGGAGGCTTTTGCTGGATAGCCTAAGGCAGAGGCTAGATTAGCAACTCCCTAGAGGTCCAGGAGCCAATGTACCCAGAGGTCAGAGTGAGACCATCCAGTTTTCAGCTCCGTGGAACCATAAAAGACACACTCAGGGGGTAGACTCAGTGAGCACCAAAGCCCCATTGAAGCAAGTCTTGCCCGGAGGGGTGTCTCCAGCACAGAAGTTCTCCCACTGCAGACACAGCTGATTCTCACAGCCAATTGGCCTGGAGGTCAATTCCTCCCAGTGATACCTACAACATCCAAGGCTTAACTACAACAAGACTGTGCACAAAGACCACAAGGGGGTGCACCAAGAGTGTCCTCCTCAGGTAATTGGGGAGGCTGAACCACTGGGCCCTAGAGGACACTTAGCACAGAAAACCACTTTATCAACACAGGGAAGCATAAAAAATGCGGAGACAAAGAAAAATGAGAAAAATGACAGAAATGGAGGAAAGCAAACTACTGGATATAGAGTTCAAAACCACACTTTTAAGGTTTTTCAAGAATTTTCTAGAAACTGCCGATAAACTTAATGAGACCTACAAGAAATCTAATGAGACCCTCGATGTTGTGATAAAGGACCAACTAGAAATTAAGCATACACTGACTGAAATAAAGATATTATACAGACTCCCAACAGCAGATTAGAGGATCGCAAGAATCAACTCAATGATTTGAAATACGAAGAAGCAAAAAACACCCAACCGGAAAAGCAAAATGAAAAAAGAATCCGAAAATACGAAGATAGTGTAAGGAGACTCTGGGACAGCTTCAAGCATACCAACATCCGAATTTTAGGGGTGCCAGAAGAAGAGAGAGAGCAAGATATTGAAAACCTATTTGAAGAAATAATGACAGAAAACTTCCCCTACCTGGTAAAAGAAATATACTTACAAGTCCAGGAAGCGCAGAGAACCCCAAACAAAAAGAATCCAAAGAGGACCACACCAAGACACATCATAATTAAAATGCCAAGAGCAAAAGACAAAGAGAGAATCTTAAAAGCAGCAAGAGAAAGAAAGTCAGTTACCTACAAGGGAGTACCCATACGACTGCCAGCTGATTTCTCAACAGAAACTTTGCAGGCCAGAAGGGAATGGCAAGAAATATTCAAAGTGATGAATGCCAAGAACCTACAACCAAGATTACTCTACCCAGTAAAGCTATCATTCAGAATTGAAGGTCAGATAAAGAGCTTCACAGATAAGAAAAAGCTAAAGGAGTTCATTACCACCAAACCAGTATTATATGAAATTCTGAAAGGTATCCTTTAAGAAGATAAATAATTTGATGTACAGAATAAACTGGGGAATATAATAGAATCAGGGACATAGAAAGGTAGTGAACTGACAATTCTCAGAGGGGAAGGGGTGTGGGGTGTGCAGGAAAAGACTGGACAAAAAATCATACACCTATGGATGAGGACAGTGGCAGGGGTAAGGGCAGAAGGTGGGGTGGGAACTGGGTGGAGGGAAGCTATGGGGGGGGGGTGGAACAACTGTAATAATCTGAACAATAAAGATTTAATTTAAAAAAAAAACAGCCAACTAAAGGGTGTCCCAAAATTCACTCAAGAAGTAATTTTGATAGAAAACACAGGTTTATAGTTGGAAATTGGAAATTTTTTATTGATTCATAAAGTGTACAGTATGGGGTTGTGTATGAAATAGCATATCAGGTAAATGGCCCCCACGGCTTTGCTGGCACATACGCACTCTTTTGTTGAAATTTTCCATGACCGTTTTGCATAAATGTGGCTGAATTTCGATGAGGCTCATTTTCATCTTGATGGCTTGGTTAATCGACAAAATTGTCACATTTGGGGTTCAGAAAATCCACGAGTGATTGTTGAGGAACAAATGCATCCACAATGTGTCACTGGTGCGGATTTTGGGCTGGAGGCATCATCCGACCATTCTTCGAAAATGCGGCTGCTCAGGCAATAACAGTTAATGGTGCTCGTTATCGTAACATGATAATCCAGTTTGCCCCATATGCTATTCCATACATAGCCCTATACTGTGTACTTTATGAATCAATAAAAAATTTACAATTTTTAATTATAAAAAAGAATATATAAGAAACTTATACAACTTAACAAAAATAAGATAATCCAATTAAAAAATGGTCGAAGGACCTAAATAGACACTTCTCCAAAGTGGACATACAGATGGCCAAGAGACATATGAAAAAATGCTCAAAGTCACTGATCATCAGAGAGATGCAAATTAAAACGACAATGAGGTATCGCCTCACACCTATCAGAATGGCTACCATCAACAAATCAACAGATGACAAGTGCTGGCAAGGATGTGGAGAAAAGCAAACCCTAGTACACTGCTGGTGGGAATGCAGACTGGTGCAGCCACTGTGAAAAAAATTCAATATGGAACTGCCATTTGACCCAGTGATTCCACTTCTAGGAATATATCCTCAGAAACCCAAAACACCAGTCAGAAAGAATATATGAATCCCTATGTTCATAGCAGCACAATTTACAATAGCTAAGATCTGGAAACAGCCCAAGTGCCGATCAGTAGATGAGTGGATAAAAAATCTGTAGTACATTTACACATGGAATACTATGCAGCAGTAAAAAAGAAGGAACTGTTACCCTTTAAGATAGCATGCAGGAACCTGAGAGTAGTATGCTAAGTGAAATAATCCAGTCAGAGAAAGATAAGTATCACATAATCTCATTCATATGTGGAACCTAATGAACAAAATAAACTGTTAAACAAAATAGATCCAGAAACATAGAAGCATGGAAGAGACTCTCAAATCTCAGAGGGAAGGTGGGGGTAGGAAGAGATCAACCAAAGAACTTGTATGCATATATGCATAACCTATGGACACAGACAATAGGGTGGTGGAGGCCTGGGGTGGGGGTTGTGGCAGGCTAGAAGGGGTCAATGGGAGAAAAAAGAGACATATGTAATATTTTTTACTATAAAGATTTTTAAATTCAATTTTAAAAAGTCAACTAATTAAATTCATAGCATTAACTTGGAATGTTTCTTGACAATTGCAACGTAAACCAAATTATTGATGAGACAATTGCTGATATTCTGCAGTCTTCTGGGTAGTGATCCTAAGTTACATCCCTCACATGTACATTCACTAGGAAATAATCATAATTACTTTTAATATAGCCCTGAGCTATCATTAGTGATAAATAATGATGATGATTACATTCAATGTTATTGACTACATGACTGATAATACTATTAACAAATTAGACTAGAGGTCTGTTCTGAAACAAATGCTCTAATGGGCAGAAGTAAAATCCTTTCAGGGAGAGGCCCAGAGCTACTCAGAGGTTGCCAGTACTGTCTCATATAAATTCTGATGGTATAAGATAGATAACCTAAGAGGTGATAAATCTCCAATTCAACAAACACTCAGGCCCCTTCTCTGAGTGAGAATGAAGGATATTCTTGTACTTACCACTTGCATTTATTAGCCAAGACTTCCAGCTTCCTGGAGAGTGGTAATGGAAGTGCCCAATAAACTGGGAAAGATCCAGTTCAGGTCAATGATATTAGAATAGAAATCTTGCCAGAAATGCCAAGTCGCAGGGTAAGAACAGGAAGAGCCTTGTGCTCACCCAACTCAAATCAGCCATGAGAGTCAGGCAGGTGCCAGGTTCAGAATGCATACTCAAGCTCACAGAACACAGGCAAGGTTGGGCATGTGCTCATTTTCCTTTCTCCATCTTCATCCCCAAAACCTTCACTTAATTTTTATCTTGAACTGTCTATTTGATTGCAGGTCATCTCAAATCCTTTTTTTTATATAAAGTATAAAGGAAAAAATAAAATAACAGTCAATAATACACTTGTCTTGCTTGATTTCCTAAAGATCTATATCAGTCTTCCTTCGTGGTTATCTAAAAGCAACTTAACTTGTGAGGTTGTGAGTAACAATTAATCAATCTATGATTTGGACATGGGAATTTCTAGAGAACTATCCTGATTAACCTTTTGTCCCCAGCTAGCAGCAATCTCTGAAAATAGAGTTGTAATGCTTAGAGAACTAACTCTGTGCCCCCAAAGGTTGTGTCAGATTATAGGAATTGAAATGGACAAAGTAGCAACACTATCATTAAATGCCTACATAGAGTTTTAAAAATTCAATGATTTTACCTTTTCAAGTAATCTGATCTAAAATCATTGAATATTTTAACTACACCTATATCCAAAAGGATTAAGCATGTTTAACACCTGTGACTAATTGTAGATAAATAAATGGGTGGGGGGGGATAAAGGTTGGTCATTTGTGAAATTTTCTCTTAAAGCCCTGTTAACACATGCAGAAATGTGAAGAAACTTCAGCTGAAAATGACTGAATTGATTTAATGAGAAAGAAAAAGTAGTCAAAGCATAGGCTACTCAGTCAATTTTCAGTTGGGTAGATGGGAGCTGGAGAACAAGAAGAAACCTTAAGAGCAGTGGGAAAAAATAGATCAGGTCTACCTCTTCAGTGTCTTTGTATGTGCCATTCTTCCCACCTGGAAAACCCTTCCTACAATGTTCACACCCACAGTGGATCTGTCTCTATTGCTCATTAACCCTTCCCTATTTTTAATTGAATTTATTGGGGTTACAATGGTTAATAAAATTATACAGGTTTCAGGTGTACAATTCTATAATACATCATCTGTATATTGCATTTTGTGTTCACCACCCTAAGTCATGTCTCCTTCTATCACCATTTATCCCCCCTTTGCTCTCTCCTACCTCCCCTATTCCCATTTCCCTCTGGTAATAATCATACTGTTGTCAGTCTATAAGGTTTTAGAACCAGAAATTCCACTTTTGGGAACTTATATGAAGAAACCCAAAACACCAATTCGAAATAATATGTTCACCCCTATGTTCATTGCAGCATTGTTTACAATAACCAAGATTTGGAATAACCCAAGTGTCCATCAGTAGATGAGTGCATAAAAAAGCTATGGTTCAATGAAATACTATGCAGCAGTAAAAAGAAGGATCTCTTTCCCTTTGAGACAGCATGGAGGTACCTGGAGAGTATTATGCTAAGTGAAATAAGCCAGTTAGAGAAAGACAAGTACCATATGATCTCACTTATATGTAGAATCTAAGGAACAAAATAAACTAACAAACAAATTGGAGACAGACTCATGGATACAGTTAACTGACAGCTGTTAGAGGGGAAGGGGAGGGGGCTGGGTGAAAAGGGTGAAGGAATTAAGAAATAAAAACCTACCTCATACACAAACTCTTTCCTATTTCATTCCTCATTTTCCTAGTGGTGTCCACTCCTTTTGTGATTAAAAGGAAATCAAGGCAGCCCTGCCCAGTGTTCTCAGTAGTTAGAGTGCCGGTGGCCCACACACTGGAAGGTTTCAGGTTCGATTCCCAGTAAAGGGCACATACCTCGGTTGCAAGTTCGATCCCCAGCCCTGGTCAGGGTGCATGTGGGAAGCAACCAATCTATGTGTCTCTCACACATTGATGTTTCTTTCTGTCTGTCTTTCACTCTTTTCCCTTCCCACTCTCTCTAAAAAAATCAATTGAGAAAATATCCTTGGGTGAGGATTAACAAAACAAAACAAAACAAAACAAAACAAAAGAAGACAAAAAAGGAACAAAGAAATCAAGACAAAGAAGATGCAGTGTTGGGAATAAGGAAATGGAGGTCAAGTGCAATTGAGCCTTGACATGGTTTTCCCTGGCTGGTGATGGGTTATACTGAGATGTGTAAGGAGGTCTTCAGTCCAGTCTGGCCCCTACAGTGGAGGAGCAGACGAAGGGATGGCAGAGATAAATGAGGTGAAATTATCTTGCCTGGCTCCAGAAGCATCTGGTATGGCCCAAGGGCTCAAGCATAATGTCATTATGGGAGAAGAGAGCCAGGATTAGACCAAAAAAATCTTAACTCTGTATATGTGAGTGAGAGAAGAGACAGAGATGGCACTCAAAGGTTAACTCTTCCCATTATATCCCCATAAATAGTTTGCCAGATTTTGCAAATAAATATATAGGACCCTCAATTAAATTTTAATTTCAGATAAACAATAACTGATTTTAGCATAAGTATACCCCAAATATAGAATGGGACATACTTTTACTAAAATAATTGCTGTTTATCTGAAATTTAAATTTATCTGGACAACCCTACTGAGGAGTGTTTAAGAACTTGAGTATTGAAGTCAGACAGAACTGGGTTTGAAAACAGTTCCACTGGGCAAGTCACTTAATTTTGTGTGTATTTGCCTCAATTTCCTCAGATGTAAATTGGGAATAAAAATGGTGCCTACTGCACAGGCCTACTGGGAAGACAGTAGTTACTCAGAGAACATTAGTTTGTTATTATCCAGAAGCCTATCAAGGGATACAATAACTGGATCAGAAAGGTGGTAGTAAACAACTTGCTCAGTTTTGATTGTGACCTTTATACAAATGAGGCCCAGAAGCAATATCTCTAACAAACTCTTCCTCTACTGACTTCTGATAGACCAACTTCCGCAGCATCTCAGACTGTCCAAGGCAAATACAATATCTTCTCAGACTATAACTCCTCAAGACAACCTGTGTCTGTTCACAGAATCACCCTTCTCCCAGGCTCAAAATCTATAAGTCATTTCTGCCACTTCCTCTTCCATGACCCCACATCTACACTAATAAAAGACAAACATGCAAATTGACCATACCTTTGCTACACCTTAAGCCACGCCCACCAGCCAATCAGAGCAACTATATGCAAATTAACCCAACCAAGATGGCGGCTGGCAGCCATGGAGCTGAAGCGAGCAGGAGGCTTGGTTGCCCCAATGATGGAGGAAGCCAAGCTTCCTGGCCGGCTGCTGCCTCCTCTCAAGGCAACAAAGTTTCAATTATAGAAGGTAAATAAACCCCAGATACCTGCTTCCAGTCACCATGGCCACGGAGGTGGAGCGAATAAAAAAAAAAGAAAGGCTGGGAGCTTCAGTTGCCAGGAGGCTTGGTCAGTCTGAAAACAGCCATTAGCCCCTCACCCAAGCTGGCCAGGCACCCCAGTGGGGACCCCTACCCTGAAGGGGGGTGGTGACCAGCCTGCAAACAGCCATCAGCCCTCACCCAGGCTGGCCCAGGCACCCCAGCAGGACCCCCACCCTGATCCAGGACACCCTTCAGGGCAAACCAGTCAGCCCCCACCCATGCACCAGGCCTCTATTCTATATAATAAAAGGGCAATATGCAAATTGACCCTAACAGCAGAACAACTGGGAATGACTGGTCACTATGACACACACTGACCACCAGGGGGCAGATGCTCAATGCAGGAGCTGCCCTCTGGTGGTCAGTGCGCTCCCACAGGGGGAGCTCTGCTCAGCCACAAGCCATCGCTGATGGCTGCCAGCACAGCGGTGGTGGCAGGAGCCTCTCCTGCCTCCTCAGCAGCACTAAGGATGTCCAACTGCAGTTTAGGTCTGCTCCCTGCTGGCAAGTGGACATCCCCCGAGGGCTACCGGGCTGCCAGAGGGATGTCTGACTGCCAGCTTGGGCCCGATCCCCCAGGGAGCAGGCCTAAGCCAGCAGGTGGACATCCTCCAAGGGGTCCCAGACAGCAAGAGGGCATAGGCCGGGCTGAGGGACGCCCCCAAGTGCACAAATTTTTGTGCACCGGGCCTCTAGTCTAATATATTTGGTTGAATTAACTATTTTCAGTTTGCATGTTAATTTCCTTTCAATACTGTAAAACTATGAAATTCTGACTTGGTGTTATAACCATGCTCTTCTTGGTACACACACATGCTGCTTATTTGATCAATACTCCTTTCAGAAGAAGGAAATATTTTTAATGATTTTGGTATAAATGCCATAGCCATGGCTTCCTTCATATAAGAAAACAATAATGTGAACCTTGGTTATTGGGAAGGTCACAGACTTTGGATCTGAACTAAAGGCCTCCATTTTATTTGGTTGTTCCTCTTTAAGATAGATAGATGATAGATAGATAGATAGATAGATAGATAGATAGATAGATATAGATTATATAGATATATAGATATATAGAGATAGAGATATATAGAGATAGAGATATATAGAGATAGAGATATATAGATATATAGATATATAGAGATAGAGATATATAGATATATAGAGATAGAGATAGAGATAGAGATAGAGATAGAGATGGAGATGGAGACAGAGACAGAGACAGAGATAGAGATAGAGATAGAGATAGAGATAGAGATCTCACAGACTTAAAACCTCTTCCACATTCTTAACCACATCAGGCATGTTTCTACACAACCTGATCCAATTGCTTTTGCAACTGTACCCTATGCCAACACAGAATATCCACCAGTTCATAGACATGCCTTTCATTTTCTACCTCAATGTTTCTTTGATTTTTGTTACTCCTTCAAATTCACATTTTGGAGCTCTACATAAAGTGATATAACATACCTTAGATCATCTCACTTATTGCTTATACACAATCTGTGAAGTGATTGGTATCACCATCTTCATGTTATACATGAGGAAACAGGCTGAGAAGATTAGTGATTTACTCAAAGACACATGCTACTGAATTGCAAGGTTTGGATCTGAACTCAAATTTCCTGACCTAAATCCCGTATTCTTTCCACTACATCACACAGCTTTCCTTGGATATAAAGTGCCTTCTTCAACTGTACCCCATTTCAAATTTTCACCTATGAAAATGCCTTTTTATAGTCTCCTTCAAATACTATCTGCATAAAGTCTTCACTGATAACCCAATCCAAAAATGAGCTCTTCTTATACTGATTTCTTTAGCAAGTCCTCTGTCCATTCAGTCATTCAATGAACAACTGAGTAACTACTGTGTGCTAGCTTCCACAGTAAATTACACAGAAGAGACACTAACTTCTCATGGGCCATATATTTTTATGGTTTATATCATAAAATCATAGAATGATAGTTTTAAATTTCATGTTATTTAAAATCCTTATTTTATAGATCAGTAAACTCATACACATGAAGTTAAGTGTCAGGCCTTCATAAGCAAAGCCCAGACTGGAGGGTTCCATCCACACTTCTCATCAACATTTTATTCATGACTTCTTTTTTACTAATAGGCTGTTAGCAACTCGAGGGCAGTAACTGTATGTGAATCATCTTTGTACATCCTTTAGCATTAGCACAGCCATTCCAAAAGCAAGTAGAATGTATGATAATGATGGCAAATAGGACAGATGGATTATCTACACCCTTAGATCCCAAATGGACAAAAGAGCTAGATATTTAACATTTATAAAACATGTTACAACTCAAAGTACTCCCCACATTTCTCAGCAAGGGATTTTCACAAATAATGGATGTATACTGCAGAACTAAGCTTGTGGAAAGAATTACATATTTAAAAAATAGAAAATGTTGTTTTCTATAACCTATAATTGTTCATTGTTTCTCCATTAATTCAATTACCAGAATTACAAATAACATATTATTACCTAAACGTATCTGAAAGCTACATACATATTAACTTCAACCATGAAGAAGTCACCTTAAATGAAAAAGGAAACAGAAAACTCCTCTGAGTAGCCAAAATAGATTTTATGAAGTATAGGCACTAAAGAAATATATTGCATTGAATCTTTAATGTTTGTTCATTCCACAGTGACTCAATGTTCATGGTTTCCCTGTGCAATGAACTCACTCTGGGACTCTTAAGTCTTAGTTTGGGCATTTTTCAGACATATAATTTTCATATACTGTAGGCAATGAAAAGCAGCAAACAGAAGGTATAAAAGATTGGCCTGAAGCAGGCTATTTCATCCCACTCTCATAGTTCACTGTAATTCCAACAGCCACAGGAATATGCCATAAATGCTAAAGAATGGACACAATGCAATGTCAATCTATCGATTATGGTACTTCATAACATCTGTGAAATTTGTTATATATAAACACACTGTGCTAGAGAACTTGGGTTCCTTCTTAGCAGCAGCCAGATGACAGTGGCCAAAGTCAGAAATTATTCATTTATCTTTCTGTATTTAAAATAAAAAATCATTACCTTTGTGTAAGTGAGGGCACTAAATTGTTACCCCCCCCCTTTTAATTTTTCAGCTTGTGAACAATCTCTATGTGGATTTTTTTTTTTTTACCAGCAGGGGGAGGTTAAAACAAGGAAGTAGTAAAAATGTCCAAGTCTTCACTAGAGGGGCTGAGCCTTTTAGAATGTGACTTTAGTGGCAAGGTCTCATTTAGAAAGGTCTGGAAATAGTGTCTAACATTTAGGAAAATGTTAAACTTAGGAAACACAAGTGACAAAAAGAAAACACACTCTGCGGGACTGGCCCTTGCACAGTGGCTTCAAGAAGAGCTGAGAGAGAAACTCAGCAATGTCTGTACCACTGCACACTGACAACAAATATTTTTTGCCATGAAATCATACACAGCATATGTTTATAATAAGAAGACATCTACAGATCAACTCAGAGAGAGCTGAGTGCCTACTCTTTGTTGCAATGAAACTGATGTCTTAAAAGCATGTGTTGTTTTTGTGTGGAAATCATCATAGGTAAATCTAAGTCTTTGGCCAGATCGGGGAATGGGCAGAGGACAGTCAACTCCCCACTGTAGCTGCCACTGAGATCCAGAAAAGATGGGTGTGAGGGCTTGAAGGAACATACCATACCACTTGGGATTCTCCCAGGAAGCTGAATAAGCAACAAACTATGAAGCTCACCTTTTTCACCCACCCCCCAAACCCCGTCCCCTCTGATAGCTATCAATCTGTTCTCTGTATCCATGAGTCTGTCTCCACTTTGTTAGTTTATTTTGTCTACATATAAGTGAAATCATATAGTACTTGTCTTTGACACTTTGTATTTTAATTTCAAATGAACAAGGCATAATTTTTAGTATTCATATGTCCCAAATAGTTTTATCTTTCTGTATTTATCTTTCTGTATTTAAAAGACAAAATCATTACCTTTTTGGACATCATTATACTAAAAAAAATTATATTCATGGTTTATCTGAAATTTAAATTCAACTGGGTGTCCTATATTGTTATTTGCTAAATCTGGCAATCCTACTGGGGCAGAAATGACAAATATTTTAAGAATTTCACTCTGAGGTTGTTTAGCTGTACTTATGTAGTTGGCAGTTAGACAAACTTGAGCAAAGCAAGGATAATGAGCCGGGTACAGAAGGTCACCAGGGCAGAAAGTCTTGGGTGCCTAGCAAAGGACAATTGTTGGGTGGAACCTCGCCACCAGGGTGACCTTTCCTCCCCTAGTATATCACTGGTCATGTGGCTTAGACCCCCTGACATTTTTCTCCCTAAAGATACCATCTAGGCCTCAGTTGTATTTCAGCTCCTGGCCCAGAAAAGCAGCAAAACCAGACAAGTGACACCAAGGCTGGCCTCAGGACCAGCTGCATTGAATAATGGCCCCCTGTCCTGGCACCAACCAACCAATCAGTGGACACCACAACTCTGAAAAGGACACACCTGGAAAGCTGCTGAATATTCTATTGAGATTATAGAATATAATTGTCCCTAAAACCCCCACTCTTAAAACCCTTAGCACAGGGGACCCTGCATGCTCTCCCTCCTGGGAGAATGCCAGTGCCTTTCCCTTCCCCATCCCCCTAGGTGTGTTACCATTATCTTCCTCACTCCTAAGCTCTAAGGACCCTTCCTTTACCTCTACAACTTCTTTCCTAAGCCAATTTCTTCTACCTCGGTGATTTTCCAAATAAATGTTCTTATAGCTTGAGTCTGGGCTATGAATTCTTTCCTAGCTGGAACTCAAATATGGAGATTGCTGAACCCAGGTCCAGTCCAACCCCACCAGTTCCTGCCACCTACAACACTAGGGTGTGAACCCCTTCAGGGCTGCCACTAACCTATACAACAAGTTTGAGTTAATTATTAAAAGTTGCCCCTTTCTCACAGGACCAAGCAAGGGTATAAGGCAGAGTGGCTCATAGGCTCAATATCTGCCCCCCAATTTCTTCTCAATCTGCCTCCTTTCCATGTCTTCAAGCTTTAGCAAAGAAGGCTACACACAGCCCCAGATCAAAGGTATGAGGAACTGTGAAGTCCTGACCCCCATCCCAGAACACACACCCAGTGCAGGACTTATATGAAAAAAATTCAGGGAAAAGAGAAGCAGGTTTATTTCAGGGGATAAGCTTCAAAGCAATGATCAAATGGCCCACATAGAATTCAGAGGTAACTGCCAAGAATCCCCAGATATTGGAAGGAGTCTAGGCTGCCCACTTTGTATTGAGTGGAATTAGAGTCCGTTATAAATGACAGGGTAAAATTCATTGATGGGACAATTTGGGCATATGAATGTGCTTATATAACTAAACAGGGATGCAGAAGAGTGATGAGGATTTAGAGATCAGGAAGAAAGAGGAACTCCTACTCAGACTGTAAGACAGGCCAACTGTTACATGCTCTGCCAAACTTTTCCTGAAGGCTCCAGGCAGAATTCATTCCTTCTTCTTTGTTTTCCATTATTTCTGACACAGACCTCTGTTAAGCCACAGGGAAAGAAACAATCAGAATATAAAGTGCAACTCTCTCTCTCCAACTAGATTATGAATTTGAATGTGTCAATGTAAGAAACGTCCAAACCTGTAGAGAATTTTTATGAATTCATTAGAGCCAAACTGATAACATATGCTTGGAAGCAAGGTCTCATATGCTCCAGAGAATAACAGTTTTGCAGCTTCTTTTATGCATTTGAATTTAAGGATTTAAGGAGGAAATTTAAGGAAGGTTATAAGGTGGGGAAAAGCAAGGCAGGGATTGGATTACAGGGTAGTTAACAAAATTATGTGCTTTCTTGAGGGTGGTTACAATTTATTTCAAAGGTGTGTTTACACAGATACATAGAAACAATGGACAGCTTGCTTAGGGCAAAGATAAACCTTTTAAAAAAATTTTTTTTGTTAATAGTATTATAGATATCTCCCATTTTTCTCCTCCCTTTATCCCCCTCCTAGCCCTTACCCACCCCCCAGGTCTTCACCACCCTACTGCCCATGTCCATGGGCTATGCATATAAGTATATAAGTTCTTGGTTTATCTCTTCTTGTCCCCCCATATCGAGGTATGTCAATCTGTTCCGTGCCTCCCTGCTTCGGGTCTTATTTTGTTGGTCAATTCATTTTGTTCATTAGATTTCACAAATAAATGAGATCATATGATATCTGTCCTTCTCAGTTTGGCTTATTTCACTTAGCATAATATTTTCCAGGTCCATCCATGCTGTCCCAAAGGGTAAGAAATCCCTCTTTTAATAGCTGTATAGTATTCCATTGTGTAAATGCCCCATAGCTTTTTTATCCATTCATCGACTGATAGGCACTTGAACTATTTCCAAATATTAGCTAGTATAAATAACACTGCTATGAAAATTGGGGTGCATACATCCTTTCTGATTGGTGTTTGGGGGGTTTTTAGTCTATATTTCCAGAAGTGGGTCAAATGGAAGTTCCATTTTTAATTTTTTGAGGAAACTCCATACTGTTTTCCATAGTGGCTACATGAAAAAAATGCTCAAAGTAACTAATCATTGAAAGGGCGAGGGCTAGGCCCTCCACCTTGCCCCAGGGTAAGGGATACGCCCTCCACCTTGCCCCAGGGTAAGTGCTCCATCTTACCTTGGCCACGTGCTTGGCAAGGAGCTTCTTCCCGGAAGTCTAAGCCTCTGCTAGCCACACCCAGGAACAAGACACAGACTTGTGCCTGGCCAATCGGCAGAGCACAGTCCTTTCTCCTCCCCTTCCTCCAACTCCCCCTATATAACCCGTCTCCACACAGAGTTATCTCTCTCTCTGCTTCCTGTCGCTGCGTCGGCAAGGTGGGGGAGCCGAGCTAGCTCGAATAAAGACTCTTATGCTTTTGCATCGGACTGGCTGGCTCCCTGATGTGGTTTCTTGGGGATCCTGAAATCTGGGCATAACAATCATCAGAGAAATGCAAATTAAAACCACAATTATATACTGAGTGGCCAGATTATTATGACCACCTGATGTTTGTAGGCAAATTAGCTATAATTTCGTGCTGAAGTTGCTAGAGAGCCAGACCATTATAAATAGGAAAGCAGGTTTTTTACCATGACAGTAGAAGTAATTTTTTTCTGAAGATATAGGTAAACAACATGATTTAACAGCCTTTGAACGTGGATATATATATATATATGCCAGATTATTATGACCACCCCATCAGTACTTCGTTGGTCCACCTTTTGCCTTCAATACTGCAGCGATTCCTCTTGGCATTGACTCCACGAGATGTTGAAAGGTGATGCGAGGAATATGACACCATGCCTGATGAATAGCACTGTCCAGTTCTGTGAGATTTGATGGTTGTGGAACCAGCTGCCTGATGGCTCTTTTAACTTCGTCCCACAAATGCTCAATTGGATTGAGATCTGGTGATTGTGGGGGCCACCTAAGCAAGATAAAGTCTCCCTCATGTTCTTGAAACCACTCCTGCACAATATGAGCACCATGGCATGGCGCATTATCTTGTTGGAAGAAGCCATCTCCATTGGGATACACCATCAACATGATAGGATGAACTTGATCAACAACGATACTTAGGTATGTTGTGCTATTCAGACATTCCACACAAAATTAAAGGGCCCAAATCAGTGGTTCTTAACCTTCTGGCCCTTTACATACAGTTCCTCATGTTGTGACCCAACCATAAAATGATTTTCATTGCTACACCATAACTGTAATGTTGCTACTGTTATGAATCGTAATGTAAATATCTTATATACAGGATGGTCTTAGGTGACCCCTGTGAAAGGGTCGTTTGACCGCCAAAGGGGTCGCGACCCACAGGTTGAGAACCGCTGGCCCAAATCATGCCAGGAAAACATGCCCCAAACCATAACACTGCCCCCACCAACTTGAAGGGTTGTACTCATGCATGTGGGGTGCATGCTTTCATGCTGTTTCTGCCAAATTCTCACTCTGCCATCTGCATGATGCAACTGGAAACGTGATTCATCGGACCACATGACTTTTTTCCAAAGCTTGACTGTCCAATCCTTGTGTTCCTGTGTGAACTGGAGACATTTTATCTTGGTAACTGCAGACAGCAAAGGTTCGAACAGGCCTTCAGTTTCCATATCCCATATGATGCAGTGTATGGCTAATTTGCCTACAAATGTCAGGTGGTCATAATAATCTGGCCACTCAGTGTATATCACTTCACACCTGTCAGAATAGCTACCATCAAAAAATCAACAAACAACAAGTGCTGCTGACAAGGATGTGGAGAAAGGCAACACTAGTTCACTGCTGGTGGGAATGCAGAAAGGTAAACCTTTTATTAAAAAGTTATTGCCGAAACCGGTTTGGCTCAGTGGATAGAGCGTCGGCCTGCGGACTGAAAGGTCCCGGGTTCGATTACAGTCAAGGGCATGTACCTGGGTTGCGGGCACGATGTGCAGGAGGCAGCTGATCGATGTTTCTCTCTCATCGATGTTTCTAACTCTCTATCTCTCTCCCTTCCTCTCTGAAAAAAGTCAATAAAATATATTTTAAAAATAAAAAGTTATATGCCTGGAGCATGACTACCCACCATACCAGGTTAGCAATTTATGATCAGATGACTCTGTGAGGTTACTTTCCATAGAACTTATTTTCCTCCACAAAAGAGAGCAAATATGTCACCCCAAAATATGCTTCTTTGACAGAAACACTATTTTTTCTAGACACTTTGTCTATTTTATTTTTTTAATTTTATTTTTCAATTGCAATTGACATTGAATATTGTAGTAGTTTCAGGTGTACAGCATAGTGGTTATGTAGTAGGAAGTTACTCAGATATGAGCAGAGAAGGAATAATGGGCCAGTTACAGAAGGTCACCAAGGAAGAAAGACCCAGGTGCCTAGCAATGAGCAGAACTGAGAAAACAACAACCTCAACCCCAGGGTAATCTTTCTTCCCTGGCATATCTCTGGTCATGCAGTTTGGAGCCTCCCCTGATGGTTCCTCCCGTGGCATGTTGCTGGTCATGCAGTAAACTACCTTGGAGGAGGAACCAGGCACTGAAGAGTTGCCTCATGCAACTCCCATTCAAGCCCTTGGACAACCACTCCCTTTATCATTAACCCACAAGGATAACATCTAGGCCTCAGTTGTGTTTCATCTCCAGGCCCAGAAAAGCAGCAAAACCAGACAAGCAATGCCATGGGTGACATCAGGATCAGCTTCGATGACTAACAATGCCACCTGCCCTGGTGCCAACCAATCAGTGGAGATTACAACCCTGAAAGGCCATACCTGGAAAGCTCCTGAATATTCTATTGCAGCGGTTCTCAACCTGTGGGTCGTGACCCCTTTGGCAGTCGAACGACCCTTTCACAGGGGTCACCTAAGACCATCCTGCATATCAGATATTTACATTACAATTCATAACAGTAGCAACATTACAGTTATGAAGTAGCAACGAAAATAATTTTATGGTTGGGTCACAACATGAGGAACTGTATTTAAAGGGCCAGAAGGTTGAGAACCACTGTTCTATTGGGATCCTTCCTTGACACCCCCAGATAAATACTCTCAAGACAGAGGACCCAGTGTATCTCTCTCTATGGAGCATAGCCACTCCTTGCCCCACCTCCTTCAGGCACCTTTTCCTGGCCACTCTCTTTCTCATAAGTTCCAAGGGCCCTTCTTTTGCCTCTGTAACTTGTTTCCTGAGCTCATTTTTTTTCCTACTGCTCACTTATTCTACCTCTGTGATTTTCTAAATAAAATTTCTCTTATAGTTTTGATATCATTGTGATTAACCCAGTTATTAATTAATTAACAGGAAAGGAGCAAAGGGAAGGCCAGATAATATGGGTATGCCATTTGTGCCAGAAAGTTGCAGTTTAACACTCTCTAGGTCTGTTCCCTGCAAATCCTGAGAGAAAAGACTGGACAAAGAAAGAATAGATGCATAACCTATAAAGTCTAGGGGATGTAAAGAAGGTAATTACCTATCAGTCACACTTGTGAGCAGGTCATTGGCCAGAATAGGTGTGCCTATTGCAAGGGCATGAAATATGAGATACATGAGCTCCTGCACAAAAGGAGTTGCCTCTCTTGACCCTCTTGCTCTCTTGGGATTCTTGTTGCAGGGGGTGTACTCTCATGCACTGCACATGCCCAATTGGCCCACAGCCATGTGGATCCCACACAATGGACTAATGGATTACAACTAGCCTGACCCAGCTTCACTATAGGATGGAAACTCTGGAGACTGGCTTTGGTTTTAGCTCTAATGGATCCCTAGCTGCACATTTTCTATGATTGGTTTAAGGAAAATAGGACTATGCAAACCAAGGGATATAACTCTATGCAAATAAAAATCAATCATTCTCCCATGCAAATCTTAGAAAATTCCTTTTTATTTTTTATCCTTGCCTGAGGATATTTTTTACCATTGTCTGAGAGAGAGAGAGAGAGAGAGAGAGAGAGAGAGAGAGAGAATGATGATGATGATGATGATGATGATGATGATGCAAGAGAGACACACTAACTGGTTGCCTCCCACACGTGCCCTGACTGGGGCTGGGGATTTAACCTGCAATCAAAGTATGTGCCCTTGAATGGAAATCAAACTCCAGACCCTTCAGTCTGCAGGCTGACCCTGAGCAAAACCAGCCAGGTCTAGAAAATTCTTTTTCTCAAGATATCGCAAGAACCCCACTCCCACTAACAACAGAGAAATTCCACCCTCCCAAATTCTCCCGTAACAGTTTGAGTCTTGAATTCTTTTTTGGGCAGAACTCAAGTACCATGGTTGCTATAACAAGATCTGGTCTGACTTCATTGGTCTAACACCTTGTGCCTTTTCACACTACGGTGTCGGGTGAATTTCCCGCCAAAATATAAGATGGCGCGGGCAATTATTTAGGTTTCCCGCGCAAAATCAGAGTTAGTTTAAACACGTAATAATATTCACAAAACTCAAAACTAAAGACGTCCGGACACAAGAAGTATTTCTCAATAACTATTCTCTTTGCATGGTGAGATATCCAGGGATATCGGTTATAAAATGAGAAAACAATACATTGGTACCCTAACGGTATTGTACTCGACCAGCGCCATAAAGTGTTCTCTACTTACAAGGGATTTTTATGATACCTATTACCCCAATGGGTATGAAACGGTTCGCATACGCAGGTAGGTATCTTTGTGAACGGCAAACAAACAAATATTTGGTAATACGCAGTTACAATCGGCCCGAGTTTACACGTTTCCCGCACTCCACCGCAAATCTATATGAACCGAGTTAAGACGGCTCCCGCGGAGTACGCGCAATTCACGCGAGCCGACTTAACTCGTTTCCCGCACTCCAAGTGTTCACTACCTACAATTAGACATTTATAACACTTATGAGGTGATCCCCCCCTGTAAGTCTAGTACCCACCTGGCACCATACATATTTACTACAATATTATTGACTATATTTCCTATGACTATTTTGTAACTGCCAATTTGTACTTAACTTTTTCACCCAGTCATCCAACACCTCTCCCATCTGGCAACCATAGTTTGTTCTCTGTACCTATGAGGGTATTTCTTGTTTATTTATTTTTAGATTCCAAATGTAAGTGAAATCATATGGTATTTGTCTTCCTCTGTCTGACTTATTTCACTTAGCATAATACCTTCTAGGTCCATTTATGTTGTCACAAATGACAAGATTTCATCCATTCTTATGGCCGAGTATTATTCCATTGTATATATGTACCACTTCTTTATTTAATCATCTACGGATGTATGGTAGGCAGACAGACATGAGCAGAGCAAGGATGATGGGCCAGGTAAAGAAGGTCACCAGAGTGGAAAGCCCCAGGTGCTTAGCAAAGAACAACTGTAGGGTAGGGTAGGACCTTGCCCCCAGCCTGACCTTTCCTCCTCTAGCATATCACTAGTCATGTGGTTTGGATCCCCTGATCTTTCCTCCCTAGAAATAACATCTAGGGCTCAGTTGTATTTCAGCTTCAGTCTCAGATAAGCAACAAAACCAGCCTTGGCTGACCTCAGGACCAGCTACATTGAATAATGAACCTTTGCCCTGGCACCTACCAATCAATCAGTGGAGACCTACACCCTGAAAGGACACACCTGGAAAGCTGCTGAACATTCATTTGAGATGTTCCCCTTGGACATCCCCTAAACTCTCCACCCTTAGGATGGAAGATGTAGAGCTCTCTCCCTCCAGGGAGCATGCCTGTGGCTTTCCCTTTCCCTTCCCTTCCCTTTTCCCCCAGCCATAATACCATTACCTTCTTCACTACCAAGCTCCAAGGGCCCTTCCTTTACCTCTATAACTTGTTTTCTAAGCCAATTTATTCTATGAATTACTTCTTCTACCTCTGTGATTGTATAAATAAATGTTCTCTTATAGTTTGAATCTTTACTCTGAATTCTTTCCTAGCCAGAACTCAAATATCGAGGTTGCTGAACCCAGGTCCAGTCTGACCCCATAGGTCTAACCCTACCGGTCTAACACCTGGTGCCTTCCCACTGCCTACAACAAATGGACACTTAGGTTGTTTCCATATCTTGGTTGTTGTAAATAATGCTGCAATGAACATAGGGATTCATGTATCTTTTTGAATTAGTGTTTTAGATTTCTTCAGATAAATACGCAGAAGTGGGATTTGTTAGTCATATGGTAGTTCTGGTTTTAGTTTTTTGAGTAACCCTCATATTGTTTTCCAAAGTGGCTGTACCAATTTGCAAGGCAGAAGCTCTGAAAACCAGTAAAATCTGTTATGCAGATTAAATCCTTGCACACTTGTTTCCCATGTTCATAGAAAACAATAGAAAAGGATAGACATCTCAAATGCAAGATGAGGGAAATAGGCTAATCATAAGGAAGAACAGAAACAACTGGGTAATCATCCTATGATATGGACTGTTTAAATAGAAAAAAAATAGTTTTTCATTTAGTTTAGTCAGTTTAGTATGGTCCTACCTCAAGGTCCCTTGTTGATGTAGAATCCTGTTTTTCATGACATTGAATTATAAGTGTGATGGAAGCAATAGCATTACTATTTTCCTAACCAGTAAAGTAGTTCACTATTCAAACTATAATGCTATGACCATGGCCAGGAGAACTGACACTTTGGGAACCTGCATAAGAAAATACAGCTCCAAAAGGAAAACATAAAACTGTCCATCCATAGGGGATCCTGAAGTATCTGCTTTGATTCAACTACTGTTAAGATGGGATAGAGGTGATACCATTGTAATAGCCTGGTTATTATTTAACAGGAAAGGAGTGAAAGGGAAGGCCAAATAATATAGGCATGCCATTTATACAGCTTTGCCAAAAAGCTGCATTTAACATTCTCCAAGTCTATTCCTTGATGATTGATGGGGGAAGGGACTAGACAAAGGCAGTTTAGACCCATGCCCAGTAAAGTCTGAGTGATGTGGGAAAATGCTTGCCCATCAGACACACTTGGAAACAGGTAATTGGCCAGTATGGGCATGGCAATTGAAAGTACGTGAAATCTAAATATATAAGCTTCTAAACAAAGAGCTGCTCTCTCTGAGCTCCACGGTGCCTGGTTCCTGTGACCCCTGCTGCAAGGGGCTTCACTGCCCTGTGCACACATGACATAGAGCCATGTTGGGCTCCACACATGGCTAATAGACTTTAATCTGGCCTGAATGCTGAACCACAACCACTGCAATGTGGAACAGAAGCTCTGGGCACTGACCTTGTTTCTGGCCCTGCTGAACTCCCAGCAGCACATTTTCCAGGACTGCCTTAAGGGGCAGAAGACTTTGGAATCTGAGAGATGTAACTTCATGCAAATAAAAAAATTTTCCATATCCCATCCTTCCATGGAAGCTTCTGAAAATGCTTCTTTCAGTAGTGCTTCAAGAACCTCACTCCCATGAGTGATTGGGGAATTTAATTATCCAGTAATAGATCCAATTGACTCTTGGATGCCCTGTTAATTCAGTCCTGTTGACTTATTGTCATATTGGATTAGGGCCCACCCTAATGACCTCATTTTAACTTGATTACCTCTGTAAAGTCCCTATCTCCAAATAAGGTCACATTCCAAGGTATTGGAATTTCAAACTTCAACCATGAATTTTGGAGAGTAAACAATTCAATTCATAGCACTTCCTCAGTGATTTCATTTACTTAGTGGCTTGAATGATCACTTCGGTAAATGTGACCCATCAATCTTGGCCTTGACCTTGCTCCCAATCGATGATTTAAAAAAAAATAGTATTGTGAACCTATGATTTCATACCTTGAACAAGCAAAGGTCTCCATACAGAGCTAACAGAAACTGATTACTCAAATAACTGCAAGGGAAGGTGGTGAGTGTAGAGGTAGGGAGAGTACAGGGATATTTGAGAACCTATGACAATAGGAACCACCCTAGCCTTTTGGGTATCTCCATTTAGATGTTCAACCAGCACCACAAACACAACATATTCAAAATCAAGCAAATCTCCACTTTCAAATCAATGACTTCAGGTGACTTCTCTATTTCTATGAGTGACTCCATTCAACTAGTCACCCAAGCTTGCAAACTTGCTATCATCTTTGTTTCTTCTCCCCTTAATTTCAATAGTCAGTCAATCACCAAGTCAGAGCCAATTTAGTTCTCCAATATGTCTGTCAGTCCTGTCTTCTATATTCTTCTCCCACTGCCACCAGAGTAGGCCAGACCCATATCATTTCTACCTAGACCAATACCTTCCATACTTTCAAGGTATTCTATACAGTACTATCCAACTAGCATTCTAAATAATAGCTGCCACAGGTGGCATTGGAGTCTTCCCTGAGATATCTTTCCAGCCTCATTTATTGTCACTTTACTTTCTCCTACTTTACTGGCACTGTACCTTTAACATGACCCATGTTTTTCCACCTTTCCGCATGCCTTTATTACTGAGACAAAACACTTTTTTATTTGCTGAGCACCTGGAATGAAATACCCATCTCTAGACTCACCATACACTGAGTTTCTTTTTTTGTTGTTGTCATACTATTTATTCTTTCATATATATATATAATATATATATATATATATATTATATATATATATAATACATATATATATATATGTATTTAAACTTTGTTTTATTGCTTAAAATATTACAAAGAGTAGTACATATGTCTCCTTTTTTCCCCCCTTGACCTTCCCCCGGCCTCCCCTACCCCCCAGTGGATACACTGAGTTTCTTACACTCAATAAATACAGCTCAGTAAATATTTGTTGGTTTGAAGTGTGTGGTATTCTATGTTTCACAAAAGATATCATTAATCCTCAAATTAATCCTTCAACGTAGGTACTGCATTTGGCAGGCGTCTACTAATCTGACTCATACCCCAAAATACACAATTTCTCATGGTTGTCAGCCTTTTAGCTAACCTAAATGGACCAGGAAATGTGGAAAGAGCTATTTTAGAGCTTTAAGAGCATAGCCCTTGCCCAGCAAAGCATACCAGGACATGAAGAGGAAGGTTGTATTCATGAAATTACTTTTGGCACCAGTTTCAACTCCCTGCATCTTGTTCCCCTCTCTACTTGCTCCCTT
Organism: Myotis lucifugus; assembly: GCF_000147115.1. Taxonomy (NCBI): domain Eukaryota; kingdom Metazoa; phylum Chordata; class Mammalia; order Chiroptera; family Vespertilionidae; genus Myotis; species Myotis lucifugus. Next base: position 1,004,678 of record NW_005871050.1, on the reverse strand, counting down.
ATGCTTATCTGGCTTCCAGCTAGCACTGCCCTTCCAGTGGGGTAACCTGTTTGATCAATCTTGTGGCTCTTGACCCTCCTGCTTTTCTAACCAGCTATAAATTCCTTTCTTCTTCCAGACTAAGAACATTCTGATACACTTCCAAGATACCATTACACTTTATCTGAAAGCCTTAAGACTAGGAAGAACATAGTACCCTCCCTTTTCAGGAAGGATCATATATTTAAGGAGCTGTTTTCAAATTTTGTGCTCAAGTTTGATAGAAATAACTGAAAACCTCCTGTCTTGTTTTAGCATGAGCAGTGCAGCTTGCAGATGACTGGGTACACCACCTTCCATCAATTATTCCTGAAATCCTGGGTCCTGTTGTGGAGGCTGTCAGGATCAAAGTTTATTAGTCTTGTAGCAAAATCTCCTCTGAAACCACCATGTTTATTGACCACAGAGGGACTGTGCATTGATTTCCCCCATTGTGTGTGATGTTCTTATCACCTCCCAGCATAAAGCTCCTTGTTGGTACTTTTTCTAGACTGAAAGAGAAAACATTATCTGCTTTCCCCCATTCTCACCTGCTGAAAATCCTGTCATGCTTTTATGCTTCTGAAATGGGTGATAGAAAGGTTTTGTCTAAAGGGCTTCAGGACACTAATCCAGACAAATGGCATATCTGGTATCAATGAATTTGCTCTACTCTATTTATAGTTACTGAACAAAAAGCACAGGACCTTGAGGAAAACATTTACACATTCATTCCACAAATATCTAAGGAACACAAACTCTGTGCTAAGTGAAGGGAATCCAGAGGTTGCATCCCTCAAGTAGCTCAGTACAGGAGGGAAGAGACACACATCACTTCCTTTTTTATTATGATCATTCAAAGCATGCATTTCTCACATTTGGGAGAACCCTGTTCAACCTTTTCACATCAACTTCTGCCTTTTTCCTGCAAGAGAAAATGAGAGTTTTGCTTAGGAAATTTTGCATGTAGAGTCATTGGGCAGATGATAAAAGATTTTCATGGCAGTGGTTTATTATAGCCTCTCTTTTTTTGCAGAGATTATTCAGCCATAGTCAATATTCCATCCACAGGAGAGTTTGTTTCATTCTTTCTTTCCTTTGTCTTGTGGAAACACTCTCATCAGATAACATGAACTTGAAAATGTCCCACTTCCATACATTGTGAGTAGAGCAGAAGTAGAGGGGAGGCCATGCTGCTAAAGAAATACAAGAGGCCAGTCCTGGGACCAGGCCCAGACTGGCAAGTGAGGGGTCAGAAAAGAGTTCTTAGAGGTGATGTTTGAGCCAAATCTGAAGTATTGGGGGAACAGGAGAGGAGTGAATGAGGTTAAGAGGACCATGGTGGAGGACCTCATTCCAGGCAGAGCAGACAGTAAAACAGTAAAAACAATAGCATTGGGGGAGGAACACAGCACCAAAATTACTGGACCACTATAACAGATAGGGGATGAAGTTGGCATTGTAGACTTAGTTATGTCACCACTTCCTTGGCAAATAGGAACAACATAATGTCTGCAAATGATCTACCTCTGGTATTTGGTAAATCTCTTCGGTGATTTGGGGAATGATTTCTCCCTCATTGCTATAAAGAATTTCCTAAGTATCCTTGTTGTCCATGTCATTTTGGAGCCTCTTTAAGTCACTGCAGATAGAACAGGTCCTCAAATAATGTCTTGCTATAAGTTTGTTGAGGTGCCATAGGAACCTAACTCTTGTTTATATCAATTAGCCTATGGTAAAACCTACTGATGACATTAGTGAGGGATTACCATATTTTAAATGGTGATGAAAATCACTGGGTATCCTTTGAAAATATGGAGACCATAGGAAGCCATTAAGACCCTTTTGTGAATGTAAAGTAACAAATGTCCAATTGCCAAAGAAAACTAGAGGACAAACTCTCCCCTTGGACCAGATGACAAGTGTGGTCTATAATGGAAGGTCTCACAAATGAGAGCAAAGAGAAGCATAACAGGAAGGAAGAGGCATGCCAGTGAACTGGCAACAGAGGTCAGCATGGCTCTTTGAAGATGGTAAACAAAGTGATGTAGGGCTGAGGAGAGTCAGAGAGAAGATCCCAGACAGATGTTCATGTAGAAGGAACAGCCAATGGGATACATGGTACATTGTAGTGTATATTAGTTTCCTGTGGCTGTTATAATAAATTACCACAAATTTAAAAGAACAGAAATTTATTTTCTCACAGTTCTAGAGGCCAGAATTTCAACAGGGGTATACTCCCTCAGGGGGTTCATTATCAAAGTATAAAGAGTATTTCTAAGCCAAAGAAAAACAAAACCCATCTTTAATTCCACAACCTAGGGACAGCCACTATTAACAATCTGAGAAATTATATTCCAGATTTCTATGAATATATATGTATATTATTATTATTATTATTAGGCTCCTACTTACTAATATGTAATCTGCTATTTCCTAATTATTGATATACTGTGAACATCATCCCATGCCGTTAAATCTCTTTCAACAACAAAATTTTTACCAGCTGCATGACATGCCACCACTAGGTTGTATCACAGTTTAATTAACCAGTTCTGTACTCTTTGGCATTTGGGCCATTGACAATTTTTCAGTGTTATAAGTAACACTGAGATGAGAACATTCATGCCAATGTATTTAAAAGAATCGGGTTGTATGATACAAAAGGATATTGATTGTGTATATCCGACATTCTCTGAGTTTTATAGAAAAACACACTGGACTGCACTGAATCAATCCAGAGTTAGGCCAAGGATTTGGCCTGACATTCAGAATCACTTTACTAATCTTTCTCTTTCTCAGAAATATGCCTCATTATTCAGCTTCATCTCCTGCCATGCCCTGCCTTATGCTTGTTATTTTCAAGTCAGGGGTAACACAACCTTTGCTTCTTTTTAAATCTTATTAATATTTTATTAATGCTTACTATCTTATCTAGTGAAGCAAACCTCTTTATTCAGTGAAGTATAAATACAGCTTTATATTTTTAGCCCCACAATAAAGCCTGAAATGAATAGCACTAGAAAAATCTACTATGATTATTTTCTTTCTACACCTGCACTGAGAAATATATAAATATCAGAATAAATGCAGGGTAGGAGAGGGATCATAGTTAAACTGGGTAGTTACAGAGTTGTTTGTAAAAGCTACTGAACCTCCTTAACAACCAGAAAATATAGCCCTCAGATTAATGTGAAGAAGAGAAGTTTATGTTGGAATTACAACAAAGTCAATGCAAACCTATCTCATAGTCTCATAGAATTACAAAGAGCACCCAGACTGTTCTTTAAAGAAAATTAGTATTTGCTGAGGAAACCCATTCTCTTTTTAATTTAAATTTTATTTTTCAATTACAGTTTAATATTAGTTTTATTAGTTTCGGGTATACATCATAATGGTTAGACAATCATATACTTTACCAAGTGTTCCCACCAATATTTCCAGTACCCACTTGGCACCATACATAGTTATTATAATATTATTTACTATATTTCCTGTACTGTACTCTACATCCCCATGACTATTTGTAACTACCAAATTGTACTTCTTTTTTAAATGCTTATTTCTTTTCATTACAGTTTACATTCAACATTATTCTGTATTAGTTTCAGATGTACAGCATAATGGTTAAAAAGTCATGTACTTTTTAGAGTGGTCCCCCAGTGTTTGAAGTACTACCTGAACTCATACATACGGTAGTTATCACAATATCATTGACTATATTTCCCTATGCTGTAATCTACATTTCTGTGACTATTCTGTAACTACCAGTTTGTACTACTTCATCCCTTCGACTTGATCACCCTGCCTCCAATCCCTCTTCTCTCAGGCAAATGGCAGTCTGATCTCTGTATCTATTCATCTGTTTCTATTTTATTTATTTGTTTATTTTGTTCATTAGATTCTACATATAAGTGAGATCACATGGTGTTTGTCTTTCTCTAATTGACTTATTTTACTGAGCATAATATCCTCTAGGTCCACCCATGCTGTCACAAATGGCAATATTTCATTCTTTATTATGGCTGAGTAATATCCCATTGTATATATGTACCACACTTTGTTATCCACTCATCTATTGATAGGTACTTGGGTTACTTTGGGGAAGCCTATTCTTTTGAAGATCCAGCTTACCTTTTGAAATGACTAGCAAGTTCCTGTCTACTTATATCTGTGATTTCTAGGATTACTGCCATAGAAATTTGGCCCATAAAGTGAACGCTCTTTCTAGTTTGAAATTCTGCATTCTTAAAGTAAGAAACTGCTAAAAAATATTTTAAAATTTATAAAATAAGGTCAGTCTTTTTAAAAATATATTTTTATTGATTTCAGAGAGGAAGGGAAAGGGAGAGAGAGAGAGAAACATCAATGATGAGAGAGAATCATTGAACAGCTGTCTCCTGCATACCCCTGATTGAGCCTGCAACCCCGGGCATGTGCCCTGACTGGGAATTGAACCATGACCTTCTGGTTCATAGGTCGACCCTCAACCACTGAGCCATGTCAGCCGGGCAAAAATAAGGTCAGTCTTGATGTTATCTTTTCATCCGAGTAGCACAAGTAAACAATTCAAAACTGACAGCAATATGCAACACTGGTACATATATACAGTTTCAAAAAATATGATAAAAGTGCATTTTCATCACTCACTCAGGAAGACTCCAATGGTGATTCCCAAAGGTGTGTGTGTGTGTGTGTGTGTGTGTGTGTGTGTGTGTGTGTTTTCCAGACCTGGAAGAGGGAGTTTTTAAGAACTTGAGAAAAACACATTTCAGTCCAAATAATCAATTCAATGGCAGCTTCTGCCATTTTGCAGATTCATATAGTTTACTGCTTTTCACACTGAGCTTTGATACAACAGCATGAACACTTAGCCCTTGGATCAGCCAAGAATGCACTTTTAGATTTATACCATTCAGCATTTTTTTCATTTATCAAATATGTACCATGTCCACTATCAATGACCTCAAAATCTAATATAAGAGAAAACACACAGCTGAAAGCATATAACCTGCTAAGTACAATGATCAAGGTAAGAGCATGAAGGAAGAGCAAATACCTACCCTGGCTAAGTCATATTCTCTCTTCTAGAGTCCTACCATTTCACTGTATCTCAGCTGACCATTCAATGTATAGATTCTTCCCAGCCCGATTATATGGCTAACATTTAGATTACATTTCTATTGTGCTTACTGTATGATAAATATTTTACATGCATTATCTTATGTAATCCTCACAAACACCATATGAGGTACATACAAATTCTATTTCATGGGTGTAGAGAAGATGAATAAGTTACCCAAGAATTCCAGCCCACCTTGGCCTAACTCCAGAACTCTGGCTTATTGTATCTCACAATGCTGACTCTCCAATTTTAAAAAGGAAAGTGACTAACTGGGTTAAAAACTACAGAGGGGTTGACCAGAGTAAGAAGGGGTCTTTGGATTTCATCATTAGGAAATCATATTTGTGCCCACTGTACTAGTGTCCTAGGGCTGCCATATCAAAGTACCACAAACTGGAGGTCTTAAATAATCATCTCCCAGTTCCCGAGGCTAGGTGTCTGAGATCAAGGTATTAGGAGGGTTGGTTCTTTCTCAGGTCTATGAGGGAGAATTTTTCTATGTCCCTTTCCAAGCTTCTGGTATCCTTAGGCTTTCATTGGCTTGTAGATGGCCGTCTTCTCCCTGTGTCTCTTCGCATTGTCTTCCTTCTGTGTGTGCCAGTCTCTGTGTCCAAATTTCCCCTTTTTTAAGGACACCAGTTATATTGGATTAAGGCCCACCTTAATGACGTAATTTTGATAATCTTTATGAAGATTCTGTTTCCAAATTAGGTCACATTCTGAGATATGGAGTTAGGAATTCAACATACTTATTTTGGGGGGTCACAATTCAACCCATAGCACACACTGAATGAGCACTTTTAGCTCAGTAGTAACTACAGAATGTAAGTAAGGAACACAGACTGTGATGTAAGATCACAGGAATTGGCTGGGAACTAGGGGAGGCTTGAGAACATTTTCCAGGTTAGAGAAAAACTCCAAGAAAATAAGAGTACTTCAAGAACTGCGGAGAGAAGATAACTGATGGAGCAGAGTCTGGCAGGAAATAGAAGGGGATGTGGATCCTCAGAAAGTATGTAGGATGCCACTTCTGAAACAAAGGAGGAGGGGAGAGATTTAAACAACTGATATTTATATGCATTTGTGGAGACATCTGCATCACCTCAGCCCCAATATCCCCAGATTCTCCAGAAGCCTACCTCATATTTCTTCAATAACTTACACTTACAGTTTTATAACTTTATAACCATTTGATTTGCAGCTCTATAATTGTCAGGTATTGCTTACCACTTGATAAAAAGAATCACAGGAACTTTCCCATAGTCATTTCTAGAAAAAAGTGTTTGAGTGAAGAAATGAATGCATAAATATAAAGAGAAGGTGTCATTACATAAAATAACCAGGTCTTGTAGCACACTGATCTGCATGGGTGAGGATGAGCAGTGAAGCAAAGGCTTGTAGACAAAGGCAGGGAGAAAGCACTAAGCAAGGGTATCAACAAGGCACATGCCTCTGCCAAGACACATGATGGAAAACATCCCTCCATTCGCAGCTGCTCATAAGCTAGTAACAGGACACTAGAAACAACTGTGAAATCTGTCATCGTCATTTCCTACTAAGGTGAGCAGCAGGTACATGTGGACCTGAAAACCTCATCATACAACAAGCAGTTTGAAATAAAAGGATGCTTATTTTCTAAAATGTCAGTATTTTAACCCAGTTGTCAAAATCTGAAACTACTGGATATGGGGCAAGTCTTACAAATTGGTGCAAGGTGGGCATTTTTGAAAATGGTTTGGCCTAACTCCAGAGCTCTGGTTTATTGTATCTCACCATGCCGACTCTCCCATTTTAAAAAGGAAAGTGACTAATAGGCTTAAAAAGTGCAGAGGGGATGACCAGAGTGAGTAAGAAGGGGTCTTTGGGTTTTGTCATTAGGAAGTCATATTTGTGCCCATTGTACTAGTGTCCTAGGGCTTCCATAACAAAGCACCACAAACTGGGGGGGCTTAAACAACAAAAATGTATTGTCTCCCAGTTCTGGAGGCATGGTAACTGGTCATACAGCAGAGCCAGTGATTCCAGCAGTGCTTCATGGAGTTGGCCCTAGTGTGCTGACCTGGGACTTGGTAAAGCATGTTGATTTCAGCAAGTTAAAAAAAGATCATTAGGGAAAGTTGAAATATTTTCCCCTGGATCTTTGAGCAAATCAGTGCAAGGGTACAGAGTGTGACCAGAGGGGCCCCTGTGTGACCAGCTTGTCTCCAAATTATGAACATTGGCCATAAGAACATAGCTCAATCAGTGTCATTACAATAAATTCAATTAAAAAAGAAAATAAAAGAGCATAGCTCAGAAGGCAAGCATGACAGCATTACAAGTATTTTTTTCTCCCTTCCCAATTTCTCTTAGACTCATACACACTGTATATATTTATAGAAAGAGTTTATATACAGCTTACCTGCCTAAGAGCACAATTCATTCCTTATAAAACATGATATCTTATAATTGAGCACATCCTCCATACTCTTTATTCTCTAGTTTGACAATTCTCTTTTGAAATAAAACGTTCTCAAAATCAGTTCCATGTGTATGTGTTTGTGTGTGTATATATCATAACCAAGAGAACATTTTAGCAACGGGGACTAAACTTGATAAGCCTAACCCAAAAAGAAAATAAAGGTTTCAGAAAACCTGACAGGTTCGAACATTAAGCCCTTTCCCTTCAATGTATGACTCAAAGAACGTAGTTTTTGAACATTTATATCAAATTACAAAAAATTATTATGTAGTCCAACTGCTATACTGCCTGTATATAATTCAAATATTCCCTTTTCATAGTAGGGTGCACATTAACAAACAAACCACAGAAACAATGCCTGTGGAGTAAGGTAATCAGACGATTTACTGCTTTGCTGTCTTTTTGCCCTTCTCTCTTCTCCTTTTGGGAACTAAGAGGCAATTTCCATTGTTTCTATGCATTCTGGTTAACCATGGAAGAATGCTGAATTGCTGAAGTGAAGTCCAACTGTTGCTCATTCATGCCAATTAAAGGGGTCTGTGCTTAAATCTGCTCCAGGCCATCTTTCAGAAATGCATTTTTCTGACCAAAATTCTCAGATGGGGAAAAGCACTGAAAATTAATTAGTACTATTCCTAGGTACCACTGAGGATGCTGCAGTGCCACTGTGCTTTAGGAAAGCTCACCTGGGACTTGAAGGTATGTTTAGAAATTGTACCAGCTCACTAATTTTATAAATTGATTCTTACAAATGACAGATTCTAGCAGACAAGTTCAGGGAAGGTAAAAGTCAAAGAACAAAGAACCAACAGTTGGGCTGAACTTTTAACTCATAATACACATGGCCTTGACCTTCTGCTTCAGAAGAGATTTGTACAGTAAGAATGGCTCTTCAAACAAACAAGGATATGAAATCAGCCTCCAAGCTGTCACTGGTAACATGAAATTTAATGGCGACAGAGGGCATAAATAGTTTTTGGGTCCTCTTTTATGTGACCTAATGTTGAATGTGAGAATAAATGATGTCAAATTTTCAAATGGTTGATCTCTTTTGGCACAGCTCTATCCTACCACACCCTACCCCCCAAATTAGAAAAAAAAGAAGAAATTGGAAATGTACTAAATTGACCTGTCATGATGATGGAGTGCAACAATGTCTTAATTATAACACACTACATTCACTAGAACAAAAATGGTTCTATTATAATATTTGCTTTCACACATCTGTCACTGCCCAGTATCTTTGCCATCTTGCAACAAAATTATGAGGAAATTATCTACCACCAAATTTCAAAAAGAGTGAGGAGTCCCCTTATACACTATCAACTCTGAAGCCCCACTCCCAAACCAATGGAGAGTGCAAGTCTAACAGGGTTGGGACTCCTGGAAACAAATTTTGTTCTGCATTTACTGTGTCAGTCATAAATTTGGGGTTTCTCAGATCACCACACTGGCATCTCTATTTTAGTCATCTATTAGCTCTTCCCCATCTCTGACCTTTAAATGTTAGAGGGCCCCAGGGCCCAGTCCTCAAACATCTTCTCTTATCTATTCTTACTCCCTTGGTGAGCTCATTTTTCTCATGTCTTTACATTTAAATTTCATCTGTATGCAGACAAATTACACACATACACAGGATAGGGCAAAAATAGGTTTACAGTTGTTCATGTGGAAAATAATACAATAAATAAATAATACAATAATAAACACTGTGTTTCGCATACTCACAACTGTAAACCTACCATATATATCTTCTAAAACCCAGCTGTATATATCCTTAGTAGCTTCACTTGAATATTTAATAGGCATCTCAAATTTAACATGTCCAAAACCCAGACTTTTCTCCTAAAACCCACTCCTCTTCAATTTTTCCCATCTAATTCCTAACAAACTCATCCTTCCTGTTGTTTGGGCAAAATCCTTAGAGTCATCCTGATTACTCACACCCACACCCCATCTATAAGAAAATCCTATTAGTAATACCTTCAGAATACATCTAGAATCCTATTACTCTTACCTCCCTGGTCGGGACCCTTCAGTCCACAGGCCGATGCTCTATCCACTGAGCCAAACCGGTTTCGGCTGCCCTGGATTCTTTAAACCTGTTTTCAGGCAGCGTAATCCAGTTAACACATGTCATCATATCACTTCCCTGTGCAAATCCTTCTACTGGCTTCCAACTTTTACAAGTCCTTGCACTGGATTACAAGACCCTCCATGATCTGCTCCTCCATGTGATCTATGACAGTGTTTCCTACTATGTTCTGCCTCCCATACTTAGCTCCAAACACCTGGAATTTCACAGACCTAGCTACACATAGATCTATCTCAGGGTCCTTGAACTTGACATTCTCACTCTGCCTGGACTGTTCTCTTCCCCAGATATCTGCATGCATTATTACTTGCCAACCAACTCCAAATGGCACCCTTTCCCATACACCACAAGTGTACTTCCTGCCCCCCTACATTCTTTTGTTTTACTCCACAGCACTTACTACCAACATACCATACATTTTATTTATTGTTTAATTCTGTCTCTCCTTACATTTGAATGTATATTGTATGAGGTGAGAGATTTATTCTTGTCTTCTTCTCTGCTTTATACTTAGGATCTAGAACAGTACCTTGCACATATTGGGTGCTCAATAAATATTATCCTATCTAATAATAGACAAACATGGTAATTGACCGTACCTTCGCTACACCTCCCATTGGCTAATCAGCGAGATATGCAAATTAACCACCAACAAAGATGGCGGTTAATTTGCATACATAGGCATGAAGCAGTGGAGGGAAGACTGAAGGTGGCTCCGGCTGGAGTAGTGAAGGCTTGAAGGCAGCTCTGGCCAGAGCAGCGAAGGCCTGAAGGCGGCTCTGGCCGGAGCGAAGGCCTGGGTCCCGGGTGCCGGAGGAAAACCAGTGCCGGCAGCCAGGGGAAGGGAAGGCCTATTGCACGAATCTTTTCATGCAACAGGCCTCTAATATATATATATATATATATATATATATATATATATATTGGCTTCATAATTAGGCATCACCAGTAGTAGTTGGCACAGTTCGTCATATAACCTTGGAGTCAAGTACAGTTCGTCATATAACCTTGGAGTTAAGTACTGTTTCAAGGCATTTTATCTCCATGTTGTTTTCTTAAATAAGCAGTCATAAGAAACCATATGTACAGACGGCCAGAGCTCCCTGTCTTTCTATCTCCTGGAGTGGAACTGGGGTCCAAGGGAGACAGGGTCAATGTGTGTGGCTTCTGGACTCTGAGGCCTGCCTCTTATGTGCAGGAGTGTAACCTCTGAGACAGCCATTGGTCTGCTGCTTGGATAGCCCTCCATTCAGGATGTGCTGGATATGCTGCACAATGAGGTTGATAGCCACTAGATCAGCCGTGGGCAAACTACGGCCCACGAGCCGGATCTGGCCCGTTTGAAATGAATAAAACTAAAAAAAAAAAAAAAAGACCGTACCCTTTTATGTAATGATGTTTACTTTGAATTTATATTAGTTCACACAAACACTCCATCCATGCTTTTGTTCCAGCCCTATGGTCCAGTTTAAGAACCCATTGTGGCCCTCGAGTCCAAAAGTTTGCCCACCCCTGCACTAGATTATCTACACCTTGAGGAATTATCACGTCTGCGTATTTCTTTGTAGGCAAGCAGAATTCCTCAAAGGCAGGTTTGACAAAAGTAAGGTACTGGGATAAAATCTGTTACAGGTCCCTCCCTCTTTCACTTATGTCTCTTAGTACTCTGCGGGAGAGCCTAGTGTCTGCATCAGTGTCCACAAAGATCTTTATCTGGAACAGGTCTCGCACCTCTTCAGAGTAAAATGACAAAATGCATTCAAAGAGGACCACATCCGCGAGGTAGATGGTGACCATCTCCTCCTTCCGGTAATGGGAGTCAAAGACGTACACAGGAATCTGCACGGTTTTCCCTTCAGTAATTTCTTTGAAAGTTTTGAGTATGAGTTTATTGTCAAAAGCATCCGGGTGGTCAAAATTGAACTGGCCATTCAGGGCTTTGACCTTCTGCTCCAAAGTGAGGACCCGGTAGAAGCTGTTCTGGCTCAAGATGACCACCTGCTTCTGGCGGTAGTCCACCTCGTTCTGCTCCAAGAGCTGCACAATCTTTCCACAAACAGAGGACTTGCCACTAGCCGTGCCCCCACTGATACCAATCAGGAAAGGCTTGAAGACAAAGCCATTGGACTGCTGGTGGTTCTGTGGGGTCTGTTTGCTGTCCGCCACCATGGCTCATGCTGCCCCTCCTCCGTGGCTGGCGCGTGCTGACGCATGTGCCCTCAAAATCACATGCCCTTGGACGCATGTGCCCTCGCTAAATATTATTTGAATAAATTAAAATTCCAAGGCAACTAGTTAATTCAGGAAAATAAGGTAAATATATTAAAGTAGATAGATACTGAATAAAATGTTCATTCCAGCCAATTATTTGTGGAGTGTATATGTATATGCATCTGTATACATACGTATATATGTATATGTGTATGTATACACATACACACGCACATACACATCATATATATGGAGAGAGAGACAGACAGAGGAACAGAGACAAAGAGAGAAAGAGACAGAACCCACATCAGTTAGCAATGAAACGAGACAGAAATGGGAATGGGGTGGCTAAGCAGAGATGCTCCCAGCCCCTGGGGCTCCACCAAAGGCAAGGCCAATTTTATGGGCCTAATGCTTTATAAAAATAACTTGCAAAGTTATGAGGAAGTATTATTGAGAATTCAATAAACCATACAAAAAAGGCAGATTCATTCAACCCCAGGCTAAATTTTTTTTCATTTTGTTCATAAAATGGCTATAATTAGTTATAGATATAAACAAAATTACCAAGTCTGATTATTTTTTATCTGAAAGTTTATCATCAATAGAAAAAAACATACTAGACTCAGTAGAAGGAAAATGATAGATGCTACAGGAAGAAATGTGGTTTACTACAAATTAATAATCATGTTTGTTCTTTCTACTGTAAAGCCTTGCCACTCATTTCTGTCATTTGAGTAGGAAAGCTATCTTTGAAAAACAAAATTTTTAATTCAGGCACTTCATCTTAACCTGCATTTTTTTTATCATTTGAAAGTTTTCTTCACCAGCATATTTTACTGTGACAGGATTTCTTAGATGAAAGCAGAGTTCAAGGTAGGTTACTATATATGTCTAATTAAATATTTGAGAAAGTTGGTCTTTTGATCCAGCAAGAATTCAAAAATTTACTTATTTTTTTTCTAGTAAAATTGAAATGTGATGATCTAAGCAGCAGAACAAAGAATAACTAAGCTGGTCTGAACATAAACTCAGCTTCTGGTATAACAGAATGGGATGAAGGCAAGAACACTTTCCAGGACTTAAGAGTCTTGGTTTCCATACCTATAAGGCAACTCTTTTTTCCTGCCTATCTCAAAGGGTTGCTGTGAGACCCAAATATGAAAATGAAGGGGAGTAGGCTCTGTCAATTTAAAAATTCTATCCACATATAAGCCAAGGTCCTGGGAGAACTAGAACGATCTTGCTTCTACTTGATTCACAAGATGAGCAAATGGAATTATAAAAATGTAGAAAATTTTGGCTCCCAAAGAAAATGAAATGCTTTAAAAAGCAAAAGTTATGTTGATTAACTCAAAAATTCCTTTTATGTTTCATCTGCTATGATGTATTATCTTTGGAGGCAATATGATGCTTCTCTTCTAAAAATGTCACAGTTTTGAGGATAATAATTTAAGAATTTCAGACAACCCAATGAATTTCTCTTAGAACATCCCTTTTGAAAAATGACCAAGTATAAATCCTTTTCCCACAATTTGTGTCATAACCATCGATAACCAGAGCGGCTGGCTGACTTATTATTGGCTATATCCTACCAATATAGTTCTTGTTTCTAGAATGCAGAGGGGGCAGCAACTACTTTTACAGGAATCATAGATACATGTTGAAAACCAGCTACTTATAAGCACTATTTCCTTATATGTCAAAAACCTTATTACCTAACTTGGGTAGAATGGCGACCTCTCTGCTTCCTTTTATCCATGCAGTCACATTATGCTATGCATTGTACTTCATTTTCCATGGGCTCCTTTCCTCATTTGCGGATTCTTACACAGAAAGAATGCCAAGTGATTATCATGGCACCCTCCAGTTTGAATTCATAAAGAGATTATGTATAACTTAACATGTTTCTGCAGCTGAAATATGAGAGTGTTTACTTCACAAATCATCCACTGGTGCAACCTAAATCTCAAAACCATAAAATGAAAAAAGTCAAATCCTCATGCTGTCAGTTACAAGTCTGAGCCCCAGTAAACCTGTATAAGTAGGTCAGTCAGTACCTCAACATTCCAGCTCAGTAGCCTTTCATGATGGTTTCTATTGCTCCCTTTATTCAAAGGCAGGCAAAATGACTGATAATAGATACAAATTTTAGCCTACATACTACTATGATATACAGTTGACAGGGATCAAAGAGGAAAGAAAAGTAGCATTTATTTTATCAAATGTCTACGATGTGACCAGTAATTTACAGACAATATCTCAATTATTCATTCATTAATTTATTTATAAATGTCAGACAACCCAAAACAAGCATAGCAGACGACGTTCCTACCTTCATGTAGATTACAATCAAGTTTAAAAAGACATTTGAGAATAATCACACCTTCTGCATCCAGGTAGAACATAATACATCACAACAAATAAATAATTCTCCTCTGATAACTAATTAAATATGGATGCATCACAAAAATCATATTTTAAATGCATAAGAGAGCTTCAATAACAATTACTAATAGATGAACTACACTTTCAGAGAGTATACAACCATTCTAAGCCCAACAAGGAAATAAGGGAGTCCTTCAGCATGGATGGACCTGGAGATTGTTATGCTAAGAGAAATAAGCCAGTCAGAGAAAGACAAATACCATATGATCTCACTTATATGTGGGAATATGATGAAGAAAATAACTGATGAACAAAATAGAAAAAGGTACATGGATACATAGAACAGACTGACAGCTCTCAGAGGGAAGAAAGGGGAGACTGGATAAAAGAAGGTGAAGAGATTAGCCAAAGAACATATATGCATAACTCATGGACACAGACAACAGTGTGGTGATAGCCCAGAGGGAAAGGGGGTCGGGGCAGGTGGAGGTAGGCAAAGTGGGGATAAACGGGGATGGAAAGAGACTATGTTTTGGGCGATGGGTGTAGATGATGTTTTGAGTTCTATACTTGAAATCTGTATGGTTTTGTGAACCATTGTCACCCCAATAAATTCAATAAAAAAAGAAAGAAAGAAAGGAGTCCTTGAAACAGAAGAAAAGGATCCCAGAAAGAAACGTGGAAATGCAGGAAGGAAAGAAAAACATAAGAATGAACTTATATGTGGGTAAATATATATAAATATTGACTTCACAAAGTAATAATAGTAGAATTTACATTAAATGACAATAATAGCAATGACAACAATATAAAATGAAAGCAAGCAGAAGGAAGAAAATAACATATCAGAGCAGAAACCAATGAAATTAATAGCAAAACAATAGAGAAAATTTATGAAATAAAAAGCTGGTTCTTCAGAAAAATCAATAAAATTGATAAACCTGTAGCAATACTAACAGGGGTTGGGGGGGAGAAAGAAACAAATTGCCAATATCAGGAATGAAGTAGAGGCTATTATTACAGATCCTGCAACCATCAAATAAGGAAATACTATAAAAATTTTATGCTCCTAAATTCATTAATTTGGAAGGAAAAAATCAAGTAAGATGAAGTTAATAATCTAAGTGGCTCTAAACCGTGAAAGAAATTTAATTCATAATTAACAAGTTCCCAAAAAGAAATCTCCACACCCACTTTTTTTCACTGGAGAACTCTACCAAACATATGAAGAATCAACTTTACATAAATTGTTCCAGAAATTACAAGATGAAAGAGCATTTCCCAACTCATTGTAGGAGCCCATTATTATCATATACCAAAACCATACAAAGAGTATAAAAAGGAAGGCTAGAGATCAACTATTATTCATGAAATTACATGAAAAAATCCTCAGCCTCAAGAAAAAAAATACTCAACTAAATCTAACAATGCATAAATGAAAACTATATATAATCACAACCAAATGGGATTTTTTCTAGATATGCAAGGCTGGTTCAACATCCAATAATAAATTAATGTAATCCACATTATCAAGAAACTAAAGAAAGAAAATCCTAGGATTATATAAATTGACAGAAAAAGCAGGGCAAAATCCAGTACAAATCCATGATAAAAAAAAAAAAAATCTTAGCAACTTAGGAAAGGGGTATTACCTCAACTCAATAAAGAACATCTACAAAAATCCTACATCTAACATAATACTTGTTCTAGAAAGACTGAATGCTTTCCTCAAAAAGATTAGGACCCTAGCCCTGGCTGGTTTGGCTCACTGGATAGAGCGTCGGCCTGGGGACTGAAGGGTGCCAGGTTCGATTCCGGTCAAGGGCATGTACCTTGGTGGCAGGCACATCCCCAGTAGCAGGTGTGCAGGAGGCAGCTGATCGATGCTTCTCTCTCATTGATGTTTCTAACTCTCTATCCCTCTCTCTTCCTCTCTGTAAAAAATCAATAAAATATATTTTTTTAAAAGATTAGGACCCTAGATTTGATGATAATGGCATAGGTAAATGCCAGTACTCACCGCCTCCCACAACCACATCAAAATTACAACTAAAATATAGAACAATCATCATCCAGAACTGCTGGAAATCTGGCTGAATGGAAGTCCTACAACTGGAGAAGTAAAGAAGAAAGCACACTGAGATTGGTAGGAGGTGTGGAGGCGCTGAACGGGCTCGTCTGGCACCCATATGGGCCACTTTTTTAATCAGGAGGGAGATCATCTCTGTGGAGGCTGCCTGGAGGAGTAAGGGGTCCCAGCCCCACACCAGACCCCCGAGCCCAGGGTCCCAGAACAATCTTTAGTTTCTTGATAATTTGGATTACACTCAAGAAGTCTCTACAGGCAGTAAGAACTACAGGCTGTAAAAAACCAGTGTGGATTGGGTCTCAGTGATACAGAGGCTGTTGGAAACCCAGCTGTTCCTCTTAAAAGGCCAGCACCATGAACTGGACTTACAAAGTCCTGCTTCCTCTGAGCTCCAGCACCAGGGCAAGGCTTTGGGGGACACAGATATGTATGAGGAGGAACTGGATTGCCTGGCATCCGGCCAGGAACTCAGGGGTGGCTTTCCCCCAGGCAGAGTTCATTGTTCTTATGCTAGGACCTGCCTGGTTACAGGACTGACTGGCAGCCATTTCTGTTTACTCCATCCTGGTGATTCCTTAAGACCCTGCCTCATCCAATTTATAACCCCACCCAAGCTATGTGCAGCAGCTTTTGCATATGAATGGCCTGTCCTTGCTCAGGCTAAAACCTGTCAAATAAGCTGCAGCTGGGTCAGGGAGCCCCAAACCTATCAATAAAAGGCCCAACACCTGGCACCAGCACCAGCCTGCCTTGCTTCATATCTGGGCCTCATCTGGGCACTTCCAAACTCAATACAAAGTTGAGGAATCTGCAGATCTCTCTGTAGCTCCTGCTGGGTGGCCCCAGGCAGAAGCTAACTGTGCACTTCCCTGTAGACCCAAGAGCCAGTGTACCCAGTGGTCAGTGTTAGACCATACCAGATTACAAATCTACATATCCATAAGTGACACATTCAAGGGGCAGACACAGTAAGCACCAAAGCCCCACTGAAGAAAGTCCTACTCCATAGGGGTGTTTCCTGTACAGCAGCTCTCCTACTGTAGTCACAGCTGGTCATCATAGCCAATTGGCCTGGAGGTCAATTCCCCCCAGTGACACCAACATCAATCAAGTCTCAACTACAACTAGTCTGTGCTCACAGCCCACAAAGGGCTACACCTAGAGCTCATAGCTCAGGTGACTGGGGAGGCTGTCACTGGGCCTTATAGAACCCCTACTACACAAGGCCACTCTACCAACTAAAGGAGACATAGCAGCTCTACCCAATACATAGAAACAAACAGAGGAAAGCAGCCAAAATGCGGAAATAAAGAAACATGTTACAAATGAAAGAAATGAAGAAAGAAAACTACTTGATATAGAGTTCAAAACCACAGTTATAAGGTTACTCAAGAATCTCCTATAAACCTCCAAAAAAACATGGAAAAGAACCAGTCAGAAATTAAGCATACACTGACTGAAATCTATAATAATAAAAGCATAATATGCTAATTAGCCCAGATGTCCTTCCAGACGACCTTCCGGATAAAGCCGGAGCTGTGAGGGAAGCCGGTGCCAGAAGCCCGGGAAAGGAAGGCCTACTCTTGCATGAATTTCGTGCATCAAGCCTCTAGTAAAGAATAATATACAGGGATTCAACAGTAGAGTAGAGGATTCTGAGAATCAAATCAAGGATTTGAAATACGAGGAAACAAAATCTGGGACCACTGGCTCCTAACCACTCACCTGCCTGCCTGATTGCCCCTAACCCCTCTGCCTGCCAGCATGATTGCTCCCAACTGCCCTCCCCTGCCAGCTTGATCTCGCCCCCAATTGCCCTTCCCTGCTGGCCTGATCACCCCTAACTGCCTCTGCCTGCCTGATCACCCCTAACTGCCCTCCCCTGCAGGCCTGATCTCACCCCCAACTGCCCTCCTCTTCTGGCCAATTTGGTTCTGATTGGTCAGTTTTTATGCCAGTCAGCATCAAAAGCCCCGCCTCCTAGGCATCCATTGGCTCCTTACATTCACCCAGATTTGGTTCTGATTGGTCAGTTTCTATGCCAGTCAGCGTCTCTGGGCCTATCAACAGGGCCTGACCAGAAAGGCGAGGCTGATCAGCAGCCCTGGTGGAGGCCTGGAGAGAAATGGAGGCACAGCTGTTGGCCAGGCTGGGAGAGAAAGAGAGGCAATTTCTGATCAACGGCTGCCACAGAGGCTACGGATCAGACCCAGCCTCTCTCTCTGCAGGCCTCTCTCCGGGCCTGATCCACAGCCCCCTAGGCAGTCAGTGCCGGGTCCGGGCATGCACAGCAGCCCCAGTCAGTGCTGGGTCATCACGGCAACCCAGAACTGACTTCCGGTCTGGTCGAGCCTTCAGTTGATACAACCCTGGCTCTTTATTACATAGATGTTGAAGGGTATTTGGTAAGTAGAGGAAGAAGAAGAAAAAGATAAAAAATATGAACAGCAAAATGGCAATAAATACATACCTATTAACAATTGAATCTAAAAATCAAAATAAATAAGAAATCTAATGAACAGAATAAACTGTTGAATAAAATTGAATCAGAGGCATGGAAATGGAATGGACTGATGATTCTCAGAGGGGAGGAGGGGGAGAGATTAAACAAAAATCATATATGCATATATGCATTACCTATGGACACAGACAATACCTGGGGTGGGGCAGGAACTGGTTGGAGGGGGACAATGGGGGGGAGAAAGAGGGACATCTGTAATAATCTCAACAATAAAGATTTAAAAATAATAATAAAATAAAAATAGGAAAAAAATAAACTAGGATCAAGGCAAGGATTTTCTTTAGCTCACTACTGTGATTCAACCTAGTACCAGAAGCTCTAGAAACTACAGTAGGCAAAACATATATATAAAGACATACAGTCTAGAAATGAAGGTATAAAACTACACCTATTTGTAGATAGCATGAAATTGTAGAGTTCTTCACAGAAAACTGCAAGCAATCTACAAAATGGGGGGGAAAAAACTCCTAGAACTAATAGGTGATTTCATCAACATCAGAAGATACAAAATAAATGCATAAAAATCAATTGCATTCCTATTTACTAATAATGAATATGTAAAAACAGAAATTAAATATATAACAGTATTTCTAATTACTCCAAAGAAAATAAAATAATTAGATATACACCTGCCATAATATTTATAAGATCTGTATGCTGAAAATTACAAAATGCTCAACCTATATAATAAAGAGGTAATATGCAAATTAACCCTCACACCCTCACAAGATGGCTTCCTATGACCAGGCCGGCAGGGGGGTTGGTGAGGGACGACCAAATCACTGAACAAGAAGGCTGCATGGGGTGACCCGGATGGCAGGGGGGTTAGTGAGGGACGACCAAATGACTGAACAGCAGACTGCATGGGGCAACCAGGCTGGTTGGGGTAGGGCAGCTGTGGGTGACCAGGCCGGCAGGGGGGACATTAAGAGGTGACCATGCTGGTGGGGGGGGCAGTTAAGGGCAACCAGGCCAGTGGGGGGTGCAGTTGGGGGCAACCAGGCTGGCAGGGGGGGCAGTTAGGGGAGATTAGGCTGGTGGGGGGGCAGTGAGGGGCAACTAGACTGGAGAGGGGGCAGTTGGGGGTGACCAGGCTGGCAGGGGCAGCAGTAAAGGGTGAACAGGCCAGCAGGGAGGGGGTAGTTGGGGGTGACCAGGCCGTCAGGGGGGGCAGTTAGGGGTGATCAGGCTGGAAGGCAGGTGAGCAATTAGGAGCCAGCGGTCCAGGAATGTGAGAGGGATGTCCAACTGCCAGTTTAGGCCCAATCCCAGGGATCAGGCCTGAACCAGCAGTTGGACATCCCCTGAGGGGTCATGGATTGGAGAGGGTGCAGGCTGGGCTGAGGGGACCCTCTCCCCCTGTGCACGAATTTCATGCACCGGGCCTCTAGTGAAAGAAATAAAAAAACCTAAGTAAAGGGAGAGACATACATGTCCATACCATGGCAATGAACTGGAAAACCCACGTAGTGAAGATGTCAATTCCTCCAAATGTATATACAGGTTTAACACAATCTCTATCAAAACCAAGATTTATTTGTAGCTACAGATAAGATTATTTAAAAATTTATATGGAAAGTATGGGCCCTGTAATATTTAAAGCAATCTTGCCATGGAATATTAAAGTGGGAAGAATAATTCTGATAAAAATCCTTACTATATAGCTATAGTAATCAAGACAGTGTGGTTTGACAGAGGGATAAACACATACAGCAATGGACCCAAAAAACAACCTAGAAATATACCCAACCCAATCTACTCAACTGATTTGTGAAGAAATTGCACAAGCAATTTAACAGAGGAAGGACAGTATTTTTAAAAATTGTGCTGGCATAATCAGACATTTATTAGTAACAAAAATGAAGCTCAACCTAAACTTATACAAAAATTAACTCAAAATGGAGCATGGGTATAAATCTAAAACTATAAAATATTTTAATGGGAAATTGCTTCAGGATTTATGTTAGTGGAAGGCTTCTAAATGTAACACTAAAGATATGATCCATTTTTTAAAAATGATAAATTGGACTACTAGTATATAAAAATCCAAAATATGTCCTCTGTGAAAGACCCAGTTAAGAATATGAAAAGACAAGCTGCAGCCTTGGATATTATATTTGCAAACCATATAACTGACAAAGGACTCATATCTGCAATATATAAAGAACTCTAAAAATCCAACAATAAAAAATCAGTCTAATTTGAAAATAGTCAAAAGACATGAACAGACATTTCACTGAATAGGATACATAGATGTTTAATAAGTAAATTATAAGGTGTTCAACATCATTAGCCATTAGGGAATTACAAATTAAAACACAATGAATTATTGCTAACCACCTATCAGAATGTCTAAAATAAAAAATAATGACAATACCAAATGCTTTCCATGGACAAGAAACTGGATCTCTTATCCATTGCTGGTGGGAATGTAAAGTGTCACAGCCATTTTGGAAAACAGTTTGGAACTTTATTTAAACACTAAACATTCAACTACCCTATGATCCATAAATTACATTCCCAAGCATTTATCCCAGAAAATTAAAAAATTACATACACATAGAAACCTGTAAATGAATGCTCATAGCACATTACTGAAATAGAAAAAAACTGGAAATGATCAAAATGTCCCTCAAGCCTGGCCGGCATGGCTGAGTAATTGACCATTGATCTATGGACCAGGAGGTCATGGTACAAGTCCCAGTCAGGGCACATGCCCAGGTTGCAGGCTCGATTTCCAGTAGGGGGCATCAGGAGGCAGCTGATCAATGATTCTCTGTCATCATTGACATTTCTCTCTCTCTCTCCCTCTCCCTTCTTCTCTGTAATCAATAAAAATATATTATATATTTTAAAAAGTCCCTCAGTAGGTCACTAGTTAAACAGTGGTACATCCACACTATGGAATATTATTCAGCTATAACAAAGTAATTAGCCAATCTTAAAAGGTCACATACTCTATTATTCCATTTTCACATTCTCAACATACAGACTGAAAACTGATTAGTAGTGCCAGGAGTTGGGAATAATTAGAAGGTGAAAGTCGTGTGTGATTATAAAATAGTAGCACAAGGAAGATCTTTGTGGTGAAAAAATTGTTTTTTATGTGGATTTTAGTGGTGGTTACATAAATCTACACGTGATGAAATCATTTAGCATTGTACACATATACCAATGCCCATTACCTGGTTTTGATATTATACTACATTTATGTAAGATGTAAACATTGGGAGTAACTGGGCGAATGGTATATGGCAGTGGTCAGCAAACTCATTAGTCAACAGAGCCAAATATCAACAGTACAATGATTAAAATTTCTTTTGAGAGCCAAATTTTTTAAACTACATATGTAGGTACATTGTTATTAACTTAATTAGGGTACTCCTAAGCTGGCCTTTGCTAAAAATGTCCTCAATCTGATTGAGGCTGAGGTCGACCCCTTCCAACTTTCCCATCCACACTCATCTTGTATACTTGTTTCAGATAGACGAGTGTGGATGGGAGAGTTGGAAGGGGTCAACCTCAGCGAACGTACCTCAAAACAATGTACCTGCCCCACACTGCATATCCCGCGGCCCGCCTGCGCCACGTCTCCTGTCGCCCGACTGACCGACACCCCCCACTTCTTCTAACGCCACTTCTTCAAAATAGACTCGCCCAGGCCGAAAACCGACTTCTGCGCATGGGCCATGAAGTTTCAATCGCACTGTACGTGTGCACCCACACGTGGTATTTTGTGGAAGAGCCACACTCAAGGGGCCAAAGAGCCGCATGTGGCTCACGAGCCGTGGTTTGCCAACCACTGGTATATGGGATCCCTCTGTACTGTTTTTGCAATTTCCTCATTGCAAAACAAATTTTTGGAAGTTAAGTTCCCAATATTTTTTTCTAATTTTAATAAAATTATCAAACCACAGATCCAAGAATCTCAATGAACCCTAAGAATACCTCGGCTCATTATAGTTAAATAGCTAAAAGTTAATGTTAAGAAAACTTACTGCCTACTCATCAGAAACAACGCATGCCAAAAGGCAATAGAATGACATCTTTAATGTGCTGAAAGAAAAAAACTCATCAATCTACAATTGTAGATGCAGCAAAAGTACTTTTTTAAAAATGAAAGAAAAATGGAGATATTTTTCAAATAAACAAAAGCTGAGAAAATTCATCATAAGAAGACCTAGACCCCTGGTCGGCAAACCGTGGCTCATGAGCCACATGTGGCTCTTTGGCCCCTTGAGTGTGGCTCTTCCACAAAATACCACATGCGGGCGCGCATGTACAGTGTGATTGAAACTTCGTGGCCCATGCACAGAAGTTGGTATTTTGTGGAAGAGCCAGTATTTTGTGGAAGAGCCACACTCAAGGGGCCAAAAAGCCTCATGTGGCTCGCGAGCCGCGGTTTGCCGAGCCGCAGTTTGCCAACCACTGACCTAGACTATCAAAATTATTAAAGAAAAATCTTCAGAGTGATGAAAACTTAGATTGAAACTTGGGTCTACACAAAGAAATGAAGAACATCATAACAACAAATATGTAGATAAATATAAAATGTTTTTCTTATTTTTCAATTTCTTTGTGAAATTACAGATTACTCAAAGCAGAAGTAATAATAATGTAATATAGGATTTACAGCATGTAGAAATAAAATGTATCACAACAACAGCACAAAGAATGGTAGGTAAATGTTGATATGATGTTATGGGTCCTTAACCAATGGACACAGACACCAGGGGCTGAGGGCATGTGTGTGTGTGTGTGTTGGGGGGGGGGGGTAATGGCGGGATAAAGACACACATGTAATACCTTAATCAATAAAGAAAAATTATATAAAAAATGTTATGGGTCTTTTATATTATATGTGAAATGGCATAATAACTACTATATAATATTCATTTATATTTATATATATAATATATAGGTATATTTGTATACACATACATTCACCCATACATACATGTGTTCTGAGACAGGGTCCATATGATTCAAAATATGAGTACATGGCACAACAAAGTTTATAAACTCCTCATTGTGAGAAGAAACATAAAAGATCTACCAGGTGACTCAAGATATGTAAGCATTGGGGGTGTTTTAAGGAGAGTGACCAAATGCTTTGGAATTTCCATCTCTTTATCTTTAAACTATATGATAGTAGTGCTCCCTGACAAGGAAAAGATGGATCCCACTGATAAATTTTGCTGTCACAGCAACTGTAGCCATTATACCTCCCCTTATTTTAATGATGTGTTACTTCCTGCTTCAACCTCAAATCAGGCACAGGGGCAAAAGTCCATGGCATGACAGTTGAAATTTAATGGCGGCTACTGCCTATTCTCTTCACTTAACCCAAGAAGCCATTGCAAATAACCCAAAAACCCACTGAGGGAGACTGACATTGTTTCCCAGAAGTAAATACAACTCAGCTTGTACTTTGGAACAATTGGTCAACCTTGCTACTTGCACAATCAACTAGCAAAGGTTATGCAGTGCCGGAACATGATCATGGCAGAATCACCAGGCCTCTTCACCATCTGTCTTTTAGGATATCTACTCAGTGCTGAATGTACAGGTTTGTTTCCTTTTAAAAGATACATTGAATATGCTTGTCTTTCAGATATAGAAATGTCTGGTGCTATCTTCTTCACTAAATAACAATTATAGGATTTGACAGCAATGTTTAAGATTCTAGTAATCAGCATGTGTGTTGGCAAGTACTAGTTCTCTGGTATATGTATCTCCTTAATTTTTAAAACTAAATAAATTTACAATGCTTATGGTATATTTTTAATGGACACTTTGAATTTATGATTTCACAATGTAATTCCTTTTAGAAAACAGTCATCTCCTTGGTTAAAAAAAATTAAATGTGGGAAAATACTTTAACAAGGAAAGAGCAAAATATGGAGAATAAATTAACTGTTGCTTGGTTACTTTTACTCACAACTTTGAGATCAAAATGGGAAACATTAAAACCACAAAGAATGGTTTTATCTGCACAAAAAGTTTGATTTAAGATATATGATGTAGTTCACCCTGACAGTGTAGCTCAGTGGTTAGAATGTTGGCCAGTGCACCAAAGGGTCATGGGTATGATTCCTGGTCAAGAGCACATACCTTGGTTGCAGGTTCGATTCCCGGCCCTGGTCGGGAGGCAACCAATCGATGTATCTCTCTCTCATCACTGTTTCTCTCTCTCTCCCCCCTCCCCTCCACTCTCTCTAAAAATCAGTGAAAAAAATATGCTCGGGTGAGGATTAACAACACAAAACAAAAAAAGGATATATGATGTATTTCAAAATTTTGTAACTATATAATAAGGCATGCCTTTAATTTTAAAAATCTATACAATTATATACTTTCAATTTAAAGTTTTAGTTAAAACAGACAAATTTTTCATTTGTAAGTTATTTATCATTAACATTTTTCATGGATCAGGAAGAAATTGTTTTATTTCTTATTTTAAAGATCTCACAGTTAATACATGGGGAAACTCAATACTCGAGCTCTTAGGAGAGCAAAGCCAGTCCAAGAATTTACATGAAGAGTAGAAACTGGTTAATGCTATGTGGATCACTTGTGTTTTCCACAGCTTTAGTGACTTTATGCACTGTCCCCAAAGGAAAGCACACAGGAAAGAAATTACCTCATTTAGACAAACAGTATGTTCTCACAGGAAGCATTCATCACACTTACTTGTCAGCCTACTATAATCAAATCTAGTAGCTGACAGTGCCAGGATCAGGGGTGCCAACCCTAAGCATCCCCAGAAAGCAGACTGGCCCCATGGTTCCCACTCCAGACATGATGTCAGACTGAAATGCAGAAATAATGATACAAGAATGCAAAGGTTAAATCAAACTAGCAAAGTGGGTAGAGTCCAGGAATAAAGAAATTTAGCAGGAAAACTAAATTAAAGCAGGACATAAAGCTAAGTTTTTACAAATACCCCTTTAGTGTGAGGTCAGCAGGACAAAGGATCCAAGCCCTTCCTTTAGGTTCAGTGGTGAGATGATGGAGCTTTTAAGAGGGCTACTGACCGCTCAAAGACCTCAGATGTTGGGGGAAAAGGATAAATATGAAGAAAAAAGAGGAACTGGGATTTCAGAGCTTTGGAAATAATGACTAAAAG
The DNA here is from genome assembly GCF_000147115.1 of Myotis lucifugus. Lineage (NCBI taxonomy): Eukaryota > Metazoa > Chordata > Mammalia > Chiroptera > Vespertilionidae > Myotis > Myotis lucifugus. The sequence goes on along the minus strand of NW_005871050.1, from coordinate 978,641 downwards.
AGATAAGCCTAAAAAGAGGTTAGAAATATGATCCTCAAACAATACTGAGGAGAAAGGCAGTGTGATTCTGGAGTCATTGGAGTCAAAGATAATAGGCCCTTGAGGAGAGAGCCAGGGGAATTTTCCTAAGGTGGACAGTATTGATGCAGCACTCTTTGCTGCTGCTAAATTGTCATTGGCTTCTAAAAAGCAGTTTCGATGAATGATTTACTGAGCTGTTGCAATTTCATGGCTGCTGCTCTTAGGTTTTATTGAATCAATTTGGATTTTGAAATCAAAACTGTTCTGTGAAACCAATTCAGGTTTGTAAAGTACATGGACCAAAACTGTCTTTCATTCAGAATGAGTGAATGAAAGGAATGAATAAAACACAACTTCAGTCTACTTTATACTTTATACAAATATACTTTATAAAACTTTACAATATTGAGTGACTGTTATGGTACCAGGTACTGTGGCAAGGTACTCAGGTCTTAGGGATAAACCAGACTCTCCTCTTTAGCCTAAAGCATCATGAGGTCAGGAGAGAGATTTCAATATAATGTGCTAAAGTGTGTTCCAGGTGCTAAAGGAGCATGGAAAAAGAAATACATTAACTGGGGAAACACCTGACAGACAATATTTTGAGCTGAGTCTTAAAAAGTGAGTACATTCACTCTTCTTAAATGTCTGACCTAGGGCATTCTATGCAGACAGGATCATTCATGTGCAAAGAGCCAGATACACAAAGAATGTGAGGATATTCAATAACTTAGTATGTTTTGAATATTGAATATGACAAGTGAGGCAGGATAGTTAGGCAGAGTCAGGCCATCAGATAATTAAAGTCCTAAACTAAGGAGTTTGGACAATAGAAAGCAACGTGTAGTCATCAGAAGTACAAATACCACTAATGGGTTATTTTGAATGCTCAGGCTGACAACATTCTAATCAACTGTTTAGGGAAGGGGTTACAAGACTAGGGGAGACCAATCTTGAGATTACTGCAATCATCCAGGGAAAGCAGGAGAGCCTGAACCTGGACATTAGCAGTATAGACAAAGGAGGGAAAGGAATTCAAGTAACATTAAGGAAGTAAAAAAGATATGACTTAAACATCTGGGTATGGGAGGAGAACAGGTTTAGAAAAAGTGTATAGAGTACGTCTTGGGCATTTTATGCGATTACTGGACACAACCTAGTGCCTAACAGCATGTCCTGTGCATGGGACTGCCAAAGTAGAAATCTTGGCTGTGACACTTTAGTGTGTAACCTGGGGCAAATTACTTAACCTCTGTGAATTTCTGTTTTTCTCAGTCACAAAAAAATGAGAAGACAGTACCTCTTAATGGGACTGCTATGAGGATGGAATGAAATAATGGATGCAAAGCACTGAGCCCAGTGCCCAACATATCAGAAGCATTAATAAACATCAGCTCTCTTTCGTCACATTGCAATGTACAGTTAGCGAGCTGGAAATAAGATCTGGAATTCAGAAGATGTATTTGACTAGAGATGAATATTTGGAATGCACTGTTGAATAATAGTAGTTACAACCATGTGTATGAGGATCCAGAGAGTGAGCATGGATATTATGGCACCTAGTACAGGGTCTGGTTGTAGTGACTGTTCAGAAAATTCTATTGAAAGAGTCAGGGCTGGATTAGGGTAGGGCATGAGTGTACTTGCACACACTGAAAGAGAGTGCCTCCTTCAATTTTGTGCACTAAATGTCTTGTTTACCTCACCCCAGTTCTGACCTTAACTAGGATGGATGGAGTGAAAAGGGAAAAGGCTGAAACTGGAGCCTGGGAGAACTCTGAATATTTAAGGGGCAGGCAGAAGAAGGGGAATTAAGTGATTCAAGTGGTGAATGAATAACAAGAGTTAAAGAAGAGAACTAGAATAGCGATTTCATGGAAAGAGTGTCCTGAAAAGGGAGAGATTAATGATTAGAAATGTTTCAGAGGAGTCAGGAAATACATAAACTCAAAATTATACTTTAGGAAGTCATGGCTGATACTGACAAGTCATTTCATTATATGGATGACAGTAAAGAAGGGAAAGAGCTACAGAAAAGAGCACTAAAGAGCCAAAAGTAATTGAGAAAATTTTGAGATTATAAGTTTCACAGGTTGACTTATTTAAGATCATCTGTATGAGCAAAAACTAACCTGAACAGCCAATTCACTGAGTCCCATAAATTTGAGATCCAGTTTTATTTTCTAGGAAGGAAGAGAGCAAGTGAGTTAGTAGGGAAGAAGAGTGATAACTGACATATACCAGCCTATACATATTATTATTTCACTGATCCTGTCAACAACACTGTGAGGTACATTCTATATAATGAAAACTTAATATGCAAATTGTTTGACCGGGAGTTGGACCACTCTCTATGACGTCCGCTGACCACTAGGGGGCGCACGGAACATGGTGGGTGTCAGCGACATAGTGCTGGCAACGGGCAGCAGTGGAGGTGCTGCCGGCCCTAATGGGCCCCGGCGAGAGTGGGACCATGGCAGGATGGTGGAGAATATGAGTGTGCAGCGCCAGGCCAAGGCGGATGGCAGCGGGGGCCCGATCACCCCGCTGATTGCCCCACAGACAGCAACCAGTGGTGGCAGCAGGAGGCAGGGCCGCCGCCCAGCTCCCAGGCACTGAGGGAGCTGGCCCTGACCAATCATCCCACAGACAGGATGGTGGAGCAGGTGAGGGGGCGGCACCAGGCCACAGTAGGGTGCCAGGCAGGACTGCAGGGCTGTGAGGCTGGGGGCACGAGCTGGGGCCCAATCCCCACAGGCCACCCTGAGGGACCACACCCATGCATGAATTTGTGCACATGGCCTCTAGTATTCTTATAATACTACTGGTATACCCATACCAAGTTAAGCTTCAAAGATTATGTGACTTGCCTAAGATCTCACAGCCAGCAGGTTGTAAATTCAAATCCAGGTAAGTCTAATCTGACTCCAAAATTGTTTTCCACTAGATCACACTATAAATAGATTCAGACATAGATGCTATTATAGATGTGCCGAGGACCAAATCCATGAATTGGCTAGCTGGGGAGGAGAGCCTGGTGGAGGCTAGGAGGCATCAATATGCGATGGCATCTACCTGCAGCTTGGAAATTGTCTCACAAGGTGCTCAGCTGCCTCAGAAGGGAAGGAAGGCAGCAGATGGCTGCACTAATCTACTGGTTTGGATTGGAGGGTATTGCAGCACTGAAAAAGGGTGAAGGGAACTGAGAAAACTGGCATGTGAAGAGAAGTATGAGCTAAATTTAGGAAAAAAATGAAGCCCAAGAGTATTTGCTAAATAAGAGAAAAGTAAGGTTGTCAAGGGACTAGAAGGGTCCACAAAGTGAACAGATGCAATGAAAAGAGAGGAATATAGTTTAGTTTGTTTCTTTTCTTATCCTTTTTTTTGAGTTAACGAGAAAGCAGTCCCAAAATGCCTTGGAAAGTTTATTTTTATAAGCACCTGGTTCTGTTCAGATGGTATCAGATAGTCTCTTGAAGAAAGAAATGACTCTAGGCGACTTCTTGAATATATATATATATATATATATATATATATATAGAGAGAGAGAGAGAGAGAGAGAGAGAGAGAGAGAAATTGAGGTTTGAGAAGAGGGAGGGAGGAGGAGAATTAGGTTAGAGATCTCAATCTTCTAGAGCTCAGGAATGTTCCTACAGGCTAGGCCAGCCATGGGCAAACTACGGCCTGCGGGCCGGATCCGGCCGGTTTGAAATGAATAAAACTAAAAAAAAAAAAAAGACCGTACCCTTTTATGTAATGATGTTTACTTTGAATTTATATTAGTTCACACAAACACTCCATCCATGCTTTTGTTCCGGCCCTCCGGTCCAGTTTAAGAACCCATTGTGGCCCTTGAGTCAAAAAGTTTGCCCACCCCTGGGCTAGGCAGTCATAGCTAAAATAAACCACATACTGCATCCCAGCAAAAGACATATCACTGGAATTCTTACTACAACACATGTCAACTGAAGGTGTTGTGGGTCTAAAGATTAAAAAATAATAATAATGCAGTTGTTTTTCTTTTAAAGTTAGTGAGAAAACCTGGGGTTGCATTTGGAGCAGGACCACAAATAGGTTTCTGTAGCTAAGATCTGGAAACAGCCTAAGTGCCCATCAGCAGATGAATGGATTAGAAAACTGTGGTACATCTACACAATGGAATACTACACTGCGGTAAAAAAAAGAAGGAATTCTTACCATTTGCAACAGCATGGATGGAACTGGAGACCATTATGCTAAGTGAAATAGGCCAGTCAATGAAAGAAAAATACCACATGATCTCACTCATTTATGGATAATAAGGACCATTATAAACTGATGAACAAAAATAGATACAGAGGCAGAGCAGCCTCGAACAGACTGTCAAACTACAGCCGGAAGGCTGGGGGGGTTGGGGGCAAGAAGAGGGGCGTAAGAGATCAACTGAAGGACTTGTATGCATGCATATAAGCATAACCAATGGACATAAGACACTGGGGGGTAGGGGAGGTTGGGGGATTGTCAAGGGGGGGGGAGACACATGTAATACTCTTTGTAATACTTTAAGCAATAAAAAAAAGGTTTCTGTTCTTCAAAGAGATGTTTGTTGCAAAGTCATTTGGGCAACTGCATTCTGAAAACACAGCCCAGTAAGGGTGATGGATCACCTTGCAAACATCTGCAGTTGGCTATTTTCAAATAATCACAACGTGTGAAGTTAACTGCTTATTTAAGAACTTTCTTTTTCATCCAAAGTAAGTTCAACTATGATTGAAAATCTGACCTTTTATTACAGGAGCTCTCTTGACTAAAAGTCTAATTGAATTTTAATTCCTAAATCTCCATGTGTGTACAGTATCATGAGAAAATCATAGATTTTGTCTCCATGTCCCAAAGATAAATTGGCTTTGGGATTACTTGGATTAAAAACAAAATCTTCCCTAAGAAATGCATTTGATTTTCATGATGTTTTATTTTTCCTAAAGCTAAAGAATAGTTCTTTTAAATTTCAGTTTTTCTTGATCGTGAAAATGCCACCAAAATTCTGAATCGGCCAAAGAGATATAATTCAGGTAAATTGGAAGAGTTTGTTCAAGGGAACCTTGAGAGAGAATGTATAGAAGAAAAGTGCAGTTTTGAAGAAGCACGAGAAGTTTTTGAAAACACTGAAAAAACTGTGAGTATTTCCACATAACATTCTTCAGATGCAAAGAATAGTAAACATAAAAAAGAGAAACTTCTCTTTGTGATTTTAAAATGGCTACATATATATATGTATTAAAAATGCTATAAAAGAGAAGGAATCAAATCCAAGACATTTTAAATGCCACCATTAACTTCTCTTTTTCTTTATAGACTGAATTCTGGAAGCAATATGTTGGTAAGCAATTCATTTTATCCTCTAACTTGTATATGAAACATTTGAGAAATATCTATTTTTTCTTTGTGTAAATACATAATACATTAAAGTCTGTCAAAAGGGCTCAGATAAGTAAGTTCCATTCTTTTATCCAAGATTGAATACCACAGGTATGCCAGCATGAGAAATGTCAGTTGGCAGATAAGCTTACTCCTCCATAGGGCTTCAAAGAGAACATCTGTCCACCCCAGGAAGCTAGAAGAAAGAAAACATGAATGTATTTGGGGACTAAATGAGAGTTTGCAATCCCCAGTAGAGAATCAGATTATGTAGATTGGTTTAAATGTTTATTGCTTAAACGTCCTCCTCCTTATGATAGCCTATACTGCCCTCCACAATTCTCTGCCTCTCCCTTCTCATTGCTCCCCCCACCCCATCTCATCTCCTATTTCTTTCACCTCACACACTGGACTCCAGCCATCCTGGACTCCCTGGTGCTTCTTGCACACTCTAGGAATGCTCCCATTTTAGAGTCTTTGATCTAGCTGTTCCTTTAATATGGAATGCTCTTTTGCTAGATTTCTCTAGGCTCACTACCTCACCTCTTCTGGGTCTTTGCCCAAATATCACCATCTCAATGAAGCCTGCCTTGATCATCTATTAATACTTAAACCTGCCCCTCCCAAAACCCCTTCACTCTAGATACCATATCCTGCTCTATTGTTTTTTATAGCACTTTTCACCATCTGAGGTACCATATAATGTTCTTACTTATACTATTTATTATTTATTTTTCCCACTTCACTTGATGGCAACCTTCATGTTGGTAGGGGTATTCAATTGTTTTGTTTATTGATTCATTCCTAGTACCTCAAACAATATCTGGTAAAGAAGCACTGAGTAAATATTTGTTAAATAAATTTACCACAGTGAGAAAAAGTCAAAACTTTAGTGATAACTAAGGTTTTTTATCTTTACTATTGAGATTATTTCAGATGTCCTTTTTTCCCCATTGCCCCCCTCCACCCGGTTCCCACCCCACCCCAGGCCTTCACCACCCTACTGTCTGTGGTCCATAGGTAATGCATATATGTGTATAAGTTCTTTGGTTACTCTCTCCCCGCTCCACCTCCACTTGCCTTCCCTCTGAGATCCCTTGGTCTGTTCCAACTAAGTTTTAAAGTTAATTTAAAATCCAGCAGCAGGATTTTGTGACAGTGTAAATTTTACAGGTTGACTTAGTTGAGTGGCAAATTCACTGAATTCCATCAATTTGAGATCCAGTTGTAATTTCCAGTTTCTATTCTGGAGGAATTGCTGGACTTGTTTATACTCTCATAACTGTTCCACTTTTGTTTTTAAGTCATGGAGGAAGGAGGAAGAAGAGGTTTCCTCCACTACATTTGCTTTATCTGCCTTTTCTTGTCCTTGGTAATGAACACTGCCATGCCAATTCTCTACTGAGTTATTCCCCTACAGTTAGTCCAAACAAGTCTTCTCATTCTCTATTTCTACCCATGTTCCACGCGCGCCCCCTGGTGGTCAGTGCACGTCATAACAACCGGTTGTTCAGTTGTTCTGCCGTTTGGTCTATTTGTATATTAGGGTTTTTATAGATAGATAGATAGATAGATAGATAGATAGATAGATAGATGATAGATAGATAGATAGATAGATAGATAGATAGATAGATAGATATCACAAGTAGATGTACCATATGTACATAGGACGGGGCCAGCAGTCCTATTTAAATTTTTTAAGCTTGTGATATATTTTAAAGTACACCAATTCCTATATCCCCCCCAAAAAATATTCTTGGCTGTATTTAAACTCCCATGATCACTTCATTGCTCACCCTCTGACCTGAGATACCACCCCCTCTAGCAGGAGTAGGTCAGTACCTCTTAAGACCCATATATTGCAGTTGGGTTCCTGCCTTCTAAGTTATAGGCAGTGGTTACTGTATTCAGGTAAAGATACTGGGAAACATTAAGGACATGATTCTGTCACTACTGCTTTGTCTACAGAAAAATAAAACACAAACAAGAACCAAAAAGAAAAATATAATAACTCCATGCCTCTTTTCACTTGCAACTGAGATTCCTAATTCCCACAAAATAGCCTATGCTAATTATCACTGTGTGGGCTGCCACATACATCAGGGACACAGGCCCCTCACTCCTGCCCTATTTTGTACCATCAACTCACAACATAAAGCATTCAATCACATTAACCAGCATCTGTCAAGTACGTTACAGTTTACAGAGTGTCTGACACACTTAATCCTCATACCAACCCTGTGAACAAAATATTATTAACCTCATACCACAGAGGAGGAAACTGAGGTTTAGGGAGAATAAAAGACTTGTCAAAGGTCACCTAGCTTGGGAGTCATGAAGCCAACCCCTTTCCTTCAATATTATCCCTCTGAGCCTTCAAATGTAAATGCAGTTATCCATTAAACACTAATCTAGTAGCCTTAAACAGGAACCACTCACTTGGCAAGGTCTGGTCCCTTGTCTTTGATCCCTACTGTTGGTGGCTTTGCCTCAGCCTAAAGTGCACACAGACAAGCACCCAAAGGAGGACTAAATGCAGGATAAAATGACACTCATTTTAAAGATATGTCTCAGCAAATTAGTTGTTTGGTAGCTGGCTGCAAGCCCAGACCCTTTCAGTGAAACATCCTAAATAATTCAGATCCATTGGTCTATAATATAAAGTAGAAATGTAGCTCATTTTTTAGAACAGTTCTGAGCATCAATAATAATAATCCAGAGATAACATATTTTGTTTTTATAGAACTGGAACAAATGTAACCATTTGTGCAAAAGCACATTGGTTCAAGGTGCAGAAAGGACAAACAGACTTTCCAGAGAGGAACTATTTCTAAGAAGGGATATTAGTCCTTAGTCAATGGGACCTACTAGTAGATACATGCTACTGACAGAGAATACGACAGACATACTACTGCTCTCCCTAGAGCAGATAAGGATCTACATGCTAAATGATAAGAAGGTTTGCTCTAAAGTATGACTGATAATTAGAAATTATTTGATCCTTTTCTCCCATTCTTTCATTCTTATGTCAACTTCATCTTCCACTGTTTTGTTTCTCTTATATTATCTGGTTGATGTAGCTCCCATTTTTTTCTTCATGGTTATTTATATTAGCTCAAAGTGCATACAGATCTACCTTCTAGTCCTATTCATCCCTTTCTCTGAACTTCTTTAGAGTATGGAGGAGGCAGAGCTCTAAAAAACCTGACTTAAGTCCCTTCTCATCCTGACCCTTCCTTCCCCTCTTGCCTATTTCTTTCCCCTGTTTTCTTCCCACCAGTGTCTTCAAAGGCTTTCAAGAACTCTATAAATGTAGAAACTTTAGGAAAGGTAGAAAAGAAACATACTCGATCTATACATAAAAGGGACATTTTTAGAAACTTTTCTCTTTAATTCTGTTTATTGAAAGTTGTTTCTCACTTTGCCTAGACCATTTGGGACCTAACTCAGAGAAAGAATATCTTTAAGCAGTAACAGATGCTTCTAGCATCTTTTCTATTGTTTCAAACTATAACTACATATTATACTTAAAAGTTAAATGATAACACAAGGAAGAATGCAGGTTTCCCAGGCCTGGTCAGGGTGTGTGCAGGAAGCAACCAATGGATGTCTCGCTCTCACATCAATGTTTCTCTCTGTCTCTCCCTCTCCTTTCCACACTCTAAAAATCAATGGAAAAATACCCTTGGGTGAGGAGATATTATCCTATATAATAAAAGAGAAACAAGTAAATTGACCATCCGTCTGCTATGCTCACCAGCCAATCCTATATAAGAAAAGAGAAACAAGTAAATTGACCATCCCTCTGCTATGCTCACCAACCAATCAGGAATTGGTATGCAAATTAACCCAACAAAGATGGTGGATTAATTTGCATACACAAGTGCCAGGCGGAGAGCAGAGCAGGAGAACCGGCAGAGAGTGGAGTAGCTTGGGGAACTTGGCTCCCCAAGTTGCCAGACGGAGAGCACAGAGGAGAGCTGGTGGCTTAGAGGACTTGGCAGAGTGGGAGGCTATGGGACAGAGACAGAGCAGGAAGGGAAAACCAAGAGCATGGAGAGCACCAGGAATTCTGGGAATAGTAGTTCTGGTGGCAGCCCCAGGACCAGTAGCAGAAGTCCAGAGTTCGGGGAGCACCAGGAATGCTGGGAATCATAGTTCTGGTGGCAGACGGATCTCCTACCAGCGGTTCTCAACCTGTGGGTCTCAACCCCTTTGGCGGTCAAATGACCCTTTCACAGGGTCGCCTAAGACCATCCTGCATATCAGATATTTACATTATGATTCATAACAGTTATGAAGTAGCAACGAAAATAATTTTATGGTTGGGTCACAACATGAGGAACTGTATTTAAAGGGCCAGAAGGTTGAGAACCACTGTCTAGACCAGTGATGGCAAACCTATGACACACGTGTCAGAGATGACACGCTAACTCATTTTTTTGGTTGATTTTTCTTTGTTAAATGGCATTTAAATATATAAAATAAATATCAAAAATATAAATCTTTGTTTTACTATGGTTGCAAATATCAAAAAATTTCTATATGTGACATGACACCAGAGTTAAGTTAGGGTTTTTCAAAATGCTGACATGCCGAGCTCAAAAGGTTCGCCATCACTGGTCTAGACACTAGAGCAAAGTGAGCCTGGAGCAAGTTACTGTTGTGGTTGGGGATGGAGGGAAAGCAAAGATGAGAGACATAAGTAAAATCAGAGTGTCTAGGAAAAATTAAAGGGAAGATATCCTAACACTTCCAGGAAATCTCCACCAATGAAGCAAAGAAAAAAAATGCCTCTATTATTCTGTGAGCAACAAACCAAACTGAGTTGAGGTCTCAGACAATTCGCTCATATGATTGCAAAGACGAACAGAAACTCCTGGAATGGAGAGGACTCCCCTGAGGGCTCCCAGATTGGAGAGGGTGCAGGTCGGGCTGAGGGACCCCCAAATCCCCCAGTGCACAAATATGTATTAGGGGCCCAGTGCATGAATTCATGCACCTTGAAAGGAACTGTGGGCCATGAGGCTGCAGTGGTCACAAAGCAGGTCTTGGCCTGTCCTCTATGCCCCTGCCTGACCTCTCCTGCCGTGGCCCCCAGTCTCCTGTCTGCTGGAGTTCTGCTCCCGCTGCCGCCACTCCCACATGCTGACAGCACTGGCCCTGCTCGCACCCGCTGATGAGGCGGAGTGATTGGGGCTGGTACCAGCAGCAGGTGCAAGCAGGGCCAGCACTGTCAGTGGGTACAAGCAGCAGCTGCTGCCCTGATCACCCCTCCGGAGCAGGGGGAGGTGGAGAAGCCCACAAGGGTGACCGGGGCCAGCAGCCACTGCTTGCACCTGCTGACGGCACCAAGCGATCGGGACCAGCACCAGGTGCTGGCTGCAGGTATGAGTGGTGGATGTGAGCAGGGCCAGCACTGGCAGCAGGTGCAAGAGCCAGGTGGGACCACAGCACGGGAGCGAAGAATTTTCAGTAATCACCAGAGGCTCACCCCGATGACAGCAACTGGCACCCCGCCTTGGTCTGGCGCCCCCGCTCCACCTGCACCACCATCCCACCGCAGTGGATGCCCACCATGTTCCGCGCGCGCCCCCTGGTGGTCAGTGCACGTCATAACAACCGGTTGTTCAGTTGTTCTGCCGTTCGGTCTATTTGTATATTAGGGTTTTTATAGATAGATAGATAGATAGATAGATAGATAGATAGATAGATAGATATCACAAGGAAAAAGATGCATTTGCTCCATGGCTAGGCCACCAGTTCCTCAAGTAGATGTACCATATGTTATCTGACTCAGCTCACACTGCAAGACCTGTAATAAAAGCAGGCCTTGTATGACACATCTATCTATATAAAAGCCTTAAGTGACCATCACAACCCGAACGGACGACTGAAAAGGCTGCGTGGGGCAACCCAGGCCAGCAGGGGGTGTTGAGAGGCACCCAAACCGACCAAGCAGCAGGCTGTGTGGGGGTGACCAGGCTGACAGGGGGTTAGTGAGGGGCGACCAAATACCCGAACAGCAAGCTGCGTTGGGCACCCAGGCCAGCAGGGGGGGCAGTTGGGGGTGATCAGGCCCAGAAGGCAGAGGCAGTTAGGGGTGATCAGGCTGGCAGGCAGAGGCAGTTAAAGGCGATTAGGCCGGCAGGGGGGGCAGTGAGGGGTGATCAGGCTGGCAGGGGGGGCAGTTAGGGGTGATCAGGCAGGCAGGCAGGCGAGCCGTTAGGAGCCAGCAGTCCAGGATTGTGAGAGGGATGTCCGACGGCAGGTTTAGGTTTAGCTCCCAGGGATCGAGCCTAAATCAGCAGTCATACATCCCCCAAGGGGTCCCGGATTGGAGAGGGTGCAGGCTGGGCTGAGGGGACACCCCCCCCATGCATGAATTTCGTGCACCAGGCCTCTAGTAGATAATAATTGTTGAAGTGATGTGATTTAATTTGGAATTAACTCTACCACCATTCTATAAGAAAGGACTAAAAATTCTTTTTACCATATGCTGAAAAAGTACATTTTTATACTTAAACATTCTTCTCCCTTTCCTTTTCCAGTTACATGAACTATGCACATGCCTTCTTCAAGGTAATTTCTTAGGACAGTGTTAGCCTAAGAACCTTTGTCTAGGTTGTTTTAGAAATGCAGGAAGCCAGGGACACCCTATAAGCAGCTGGCTTCCAGGTCAACAGTTCTCTGACCCTAAAATCAGGCTCCCCTCACCATGAGTTTGTGCAGGGAGGACCAGGCATTCTAAACAATTTATCTGCTAATTCAATGTCTTAACCTATCTCAAAGATGGAGATCAATGTGAGTCTAATCCATGTTTAAATGGCGGCCTATGCAAGGATGACATTAATTCCTACGAATGTTGGTGTCAAATTGGATTTGAAGGAAAAAACTGTGAACTAGGTAAGTAACTAGTTTTGGATTACTCATGGTTCAAAATTCACTTTGAAACTGGAAAATGCAATATTTATGTAGCATAATTTTCCCTTAAAAACATATACATTTTTATTGTGGTAAAGAATACAACATAAGATCTACACTTTTAACAAATTTTGAAGTGTATAACACAGTATTATTAACTACAGGCAAGATGTTGTACAGATGTCGAGAACTTATTCATCTTGTATAACAGAAACTATACCCATTGAAGAGCAACTCCCCATTTTTCCTTCCCCATTCTTGGCTTCCATGTTTTTGACTTTTTAAACCACCTTATATAATCATGCAGTATTTGTCCTGTGACTTACTTATTTCATTTAGCACAATGTCCTCCAGTTTCATCCATGTTGTTGCATATGAAAGTATTTCCTTTTTTTAAAGGCTGAATAATATTCCATTGTATAAAACATACTTTAAGGCTTATAAACATTCATTTTATCTATAGTCATAGTTTCCAGGATGAGGTCAAGAAACTATATTAAGAATAATAATATTTGGTGGATAATAAGTAATGATGTTCCACTCACTTATTAATCCTCAATACAACCATATGCAGTCAGTAGCATTACTAGTATCCCCATTCCATGACGATCAGAACACTCTAGCTTAAAATCACAGAGGCAAGTAAATGGTCAAGCCAAGACATGAACTTCAGTTTGTCTGACCTAAACCCATGCTTCCAACTAATGTCCACAAAATGCAAAGAAAACTAAACCCATCAACTGAACTCATGACTGAATTGTTATCAACATAGGCAGTTTAAGTCAATCAACTACAGATTTGAGGTATTGCAAAGTCAGTTCTCTCATATAATAGCCACTTTTTCACACATACCAACGACTATATATGTTAAAAATCTAAGCTCATACATTGATAACACTGAGTTACATAATAAATTTAGGTTCAGTATTTATCTTTTCCTCTCATAGCCTAGAATATTTTTTTCTGAGATTTTGGCAATTACAGTTATAAATCCCTGAAGTCCTTTAACTACTTGTTTATTTCCTCTGGATGCAAGGTATTGTGATTGTGAAAAACACACAGTGCTAATGACAGATTTTCTTTCTACTCTGAAACTCCAGAAGAATAGAGATGTGATCCTAGGGAGAGAATTTAACATCACAGGTTATATAACTAAAGAGTAGAAAATTAGCAGGACTCTATTAAGGTGTTATAGCAATCCACCTGATACATAGATGAGAAAGGCATACAACAAAATGAAACGCAAGTTGCTGCCTGTGTCCTATTGAGAAAGGGGAAAAAGTCACCTATAATGTTCAGAAATCCTTTCAGTATTAAAGAGAAATCCATTGATCATCTTCCTTTGAAGTAAAAAAGATAAAAAGGAATAGAGGATAAGAAAAGGAAAAGGTGGCAGGGACAAAACATTTTAAAAGACAGAAAAGAGTGAATGCAGGTGGATGAGCTGGTACACATGGCCTGGATTCCCATTCCCTCAGGTCTCCTAGTAAGGGGACAAACCTGGGTTACCTTCCCTGTGGTTGTGTTAATTGGTTCAACATCTCTGAGGTTCCACTTTCATTTCAAAGGTTATCATTTCAAATTCACATTTACCTAGATAAATTTGATCCTATTATGGAAATCTACATAAATCTTTGAAGTAGTTACTCATTTTCAGCTTAAATACTATAACTATTGGTGGTAAGGGAATGAATAACTCAATTAGATTCAGTTAAGAATGAAGAATACATTGTAGTGAAGTATAATTGAAAATAGTATCCCTAAATGTCTTTAGTTTAAAAATAAAGACACTGTAAAGGAATAGAATAGCCCTGAGAATGTAAATATGAGCACAAAAATTCCCTAAAAGGTTTTGCTATATGTGTGAGGCTATGGACCACATAACAAAAGAACTAAGCCTACAACTCGACCTATTTCAGTCCTCTCAGGTTCCCCATATTTTGGATTGGTTGAATTGCTTCCACCACCAAATCTGGCCTCTGGGTTATATTGATATCTCCCAGCCCATTTTATTTATCGGGATTTAGAAAAATCCTTCCAGCTCAGTTAGTTCAGAAACAAAGTGGGAATTCTCTCAAAAATCTTTTTATTTTGGACACTAGAGGACAGGAAAAGAGAAAACATACAAACTCCCATTTAAGGCATTACTTCAAACTGAACTAAAGAATCATCTAGACCAGCGGTTCTCAACCTGTGGGTCATGACCCCTTTGGCGGTCAAACGACCCTTTCACAGGGGTCGCCTAAGACCGTCCTGCATATCAGATATTTACATTACGATTCATAACAGTAGCAACATTACAGTTATGAAGTAGCAACGAAAATAATTTTATGGTTGGGTCACAACATGAGGAACTGTATTTAAAGGGCCAGAAGGTTGAGAACCACTGATCTAGACTAATCTCAAAAGCTCCTAGATAGCACAGTTTATGGGATACCTGGGCCCCAAGTTTCTTGCCTCATCTTGGCTTGTAAAGAGAAGAGAGATTTCCATTGTTGAGACCTTGTTGTTTTCCTTTTCTCTTGTCTATGAGGCTCTTCTCCAGGGGAGAGATGTACAAATATTCAGGACATGCTTTCTAGTTAGAAGAATAACAATTGATTGGCTATTTTGTCCCTTTGGCTAAAATAAATATCACTGTATGTCCCCAGCTACACATCACATCTGAGTCCTTTACAGATAGATCAAGGTCTGTAAAAACTTGGTCATTCCAGTTCCTTCTAAGAATACAAGAGGCATTTTCCTATAGTAATATAGGATGGAAAGAAAGAAAGAAAGAAAGAAAGAGAGAGAGAGAGAGAGAGAGAGAGAGAGAGAGAGAGAGAGAGAGAGAGAGAAAGGAAGGAAGGAAGGAAGGAAGGAAGGAAGGAAGGAAGGAAGGAAGGAAGGAAGGAAGGAAGAAAGAAGAAAGAAAGAAAGAAAGAAAGAAAGAAAGAAAGAAAGAAAGAAAGAAAGAAAGAAAGAAAGAAAGAAAGACACAAGCACATAAACGCTTTTTTTTTTTTTCATTTCGCTAACACATCACAAACACTACGGACTGATTTGCTATGAATTTCTGTGGAGTGAAGAAAATACCTTTAGTTTTAGCTGAACAATAGCATGTTCTGTGATAAACTAGTTAAACAGAACATCTTTTGTCCAAGCTTTGTTTTTCACATCAGTGAATATATCAGGGTAAAAGGCACAACAAAATAAAACAGAATGGTAACATTTGTGGTAGACATAAGGGAACAAGAAAGAAGAGTTTGTACCAACATGGATGGAGAATAACACATGTTTTAGGCACTGAGACCAGTCTCAGAACCAGTGAGACCTATATCCAGCACAGTGTCTGACATCTAAGTGCTCAATAAATGATTGATGAATGTGCCCTATAGTAACTGTCCCTTAGATCCTGGACTATGGACCTTTCCACTGGATATACTTGTGCTATTAAGCTCTTCCCAGAATTTTGAGTCCTTTATCTGAGGGCAAAAGACTTCTGATTGGGCAGCAATATTTCCCACTGAATGTACAAACCAAGCTAGAGAGCAGCAACAACATACTGGGTCACAAAGAGCAAGGACAAATGTGGCAAATCATGGACAAGTTTAGTTACTTAGTCAAGGGCACAGAATCAGAATTGGGAAACCCACACTGACTTTACTCATTCCTGTTATGCATGCCCTGCACCAAACCAGGCTGGACCTACCACCTACCTCTATTAACTTATCACAATCTCATATTGACTGAACACTTTATACAGGTGGTATTTGATTTGGCTGAACACTTCAGTACTGTTTGTAGCAACAAAAATGATAGCTAGTCCCATGTATTCACTATGAGTGAAGAGAAAGGTCTTTAAAAAATAAATAAAAAGGACCAAGTGACATGTCTCTGGACCATGCACTTAATGGATTATTGGTAGCAAAGGTTAAAGCTCAGGCTGTTTTCTCTGTCTACCTGGCAACAGTTGATTGATGATTGGCCTCCTTTTATTTCCTGAAGTGTCAGTAAGGAACATGAGTTAATTGTTATCTTAGCCTATGCTAGCCTATGTAAAATATAATTCAAAAATTTAGACATATCACTCAAAACTCCATAATATACTCCATAACCATATAGTCACTCTGTTAGCCTAGATTCCCCCCCCGAAAAAATGGAGTCTGTGACACAAGCTTATTAGGGTGTGCAATCCTAGGGAGCAAGAGCAAGGGACAAGGGAGTGAGGCAATGAGGAAAGGAGAACCAATAATAAGATGAGTCTTCTCTACATCTGCAACTGATTGCTTGATCTCCTGAGACTGTTTTCCAAGAAGCCATATGAACTGGCTTCAGGATAGTCCATCTAGGAGGGCGAAATAAGTGAAAAAAAATTGTCCATAAGCATCTGTCTCCCATTGGTCAAAAGTTCAGCATATGAGGTAAATACATCTCTAGGTTATAAGTGCTGGGTAACCCAGAAAGGTCATGTGGCATCCCTTGGCTCAGCATCAACGGGGAAGTGCCAAGGTAGGAGATGAGAGGCATGCAGTGCAGATATGAGCCAAGGCCATTCAACATGAGGTCAGTGGAAGTCTATGCAGAACTGATCACCGACATGCTGGGGGAAGACACAGGTGAAGCTGAGAGGAACTTAGGTGGTGCATAGGGGGTGTCTAATACAGTCACTCATTTTCAACCTTTCCATGTCCTAACTGCACGGGCAAGTAAATATTTCAATAGAAAGTTGAAATATTTATACTAATTATGAGTATGTAGGTAAGGCAGAAGGTGTCTTCTATTCATGGTGTTCCTGTGCTACTCTATAGACCAAAATAGCCCCAAGGACAGAGCCTGTTTCACTTAACTCAGCCATCTCAGCTAGCAAGCCCTGAACCATACTACTTCCTGTTACTGAGATGACATAGCAGAAACAAAGGGAAAACATGGTAATTAAAAAATATGAAATAAGATGGCAGAAATAAGTCAAATACATCAGGAACCATAATATGAAATGGTGTTAATTACAATTTTCAGTCTGGAGTTAAAATCAAATTGTATGTTGTTGACAAGAAAGATACCTACATTAAAATTACACCAGGAGGCTAAAATAAAGGGATGTAATAAGATTTTTCAGGTAATCCTAACAAAAAGAAACAAACGAAGCAATCTTTATATCAGACAAAATATAGAACCCTAAAAAAAAGCATTATAAGAGACAAAGATATTTTTTATACTAATAAAAGGGTAATATGCTAATTAGACTGGACATCTTCCAGATGACCTTCCGGACAAATCCATGGTGGCAGGGCCAAGGCAGAGGTGGTTAGGGGCGATCAGGTCAGTAGGGGAAAGCAGTTAGGTAGATCAGGCTGGCAGGGGAGAGCAGCTAGGGATCAGGCCAGCAGGGGAGGGCAGTTAGGGTGATCAGGCTGGCAGGGGGGAGCAGTTAGGGCAATTAGGCCAGGAGGGGAGAGCAGTTAGGGTGATCAGGCCGGCAGGCAGGTGAGCAGTTAGGAGCCAGTGGTCCTGGATTGCGAGAGGGTGCAGTCGGACATCCCCCAAGGGGTCCCAGATTGGAGAGGGTGCAGGCAGGGCTGAGGGGACCCCCCTGCATGAATTTCATGCACCAGGCCTCTAATATATTAATAAGGGGTATTGTGTAGGAGAGTAAAGAAAATGTGAACCACTAAAATGCATATCATTGTCAACACATAATGTCTTTGACATTTGGCTACCTTAAAGGACCCTATTTTTTTTCTTGTGTTGATACATACCCACCTCAGCTAGATTAAGTTTCCTTTGATAAATTGGGTTATATTAAAATTATAAAGTTCTATTCAGTAAAATACACTATGTAGGTGAAAAGGCAAGTCACAAAGTAGGAGGAGAAATCTGTATCATATGCATCCAGTAACTGGAACTCTCATACACTGCTGGTGGGAATTTAAATGCATACATTTAGAAAGCATAAAAATGTTAGAAGAAAACATAAGAAGTAAAATCCCAGACATCTCTCACATCAATATTTTAGCCAATATGTCTCTAAGGGCAAGGGAAACTCAGGAAAAGATATACAAATGGAACTACTACATCAAACTAAACAGCTTCTGCACAGCAAAAGAAACCATCAACAAAATGTAAAGGGAACCCACTATATGGGAGAACATATTTGCTAATGACATATCCAATAAGGGGTTAATTTCCAAAATATATAAAGAACTTATACAACTCAACTCCAGGAAAACAATCCCATTTAAAAATGGGCAAAGGACCTGAATAGACACTTCTCCAAAGGGGACATATAGATGGCCAAGAGACATGAAAAAGTGCTCAAAGTCACTAATCATCAGAGAGACATGAATTAAAATGACAATGTGGTATCACCTCACACCTATCAGAATGGCTACTATCGATAAATCAACAAAAAACAGGTGCTGGTAAGGATGTGGAGAAAAGAAAACCCTAGAACACTGTTGGTAGGAATGCAGACTGGTATAGCCACTATGGAAAGCCATATGGATTTTCCTCAAAAAATTAAAAAATGGAACTGCCTTTTAAACCAGCAATCCCACTTCTGGGAATACATCCTAAGAATCCTAAAACACCAATCAGAAGGAATATATGCACTCCTATGCTCATAGCACCATTATTTACAATAGTCAAGATCTGGAAATGGCCAAGTGCACATCAGTAGATGAACAGATTCAAAAATAACAAAAAAAAACATGGTACATTTACACAATGGAATACTACTCTGCTTTAAAAGAGATGGAACTCTTACCCTTTGTGATAGCATGGATAGACCTGGAGAGTACTATGCTAAGCAAAATGAACCAGTCAGAGAAAGACAAATACTTATATGATCTCACTAATATGTATAATCTAATGAACAAAATAAAATGGAACCAGAGCATGGATACATGGAACATACTGGCAGGTGCCAGAGGTAGGGAGTGGGGGTGACTGGATAAATAAGTTGAAAAGATTAGCCAAAGAACATATATGTGTATCTCATGGACATGGACAATAGTGTGGTGAAGGCCAAGGGAGGGAGAGAAGGGAGTAGGTGGAGGTGGGCAAATGGGGGGGGGGGATGTGGGAAGGCTGCAATATCAACATTAATATTTTTAAATAAAAAATTGTGTGCAATTATTTTAGAAAACTACTTGGCAGTATCTACTAAACCTGAACATAATTTCACTCATAAGTATACTTCCAGGAAATATGTATGCATATGTTACCAAAAAACATATACAAGAATGTTCATAACTGTATCATATAAAAACAAGAGCCCAAAACTGGAAACTCTACTAAATATTCATCAACAGTAAAGTGGATGAATAAAGGTAGTAATATTTATACAATGGGAAACTACACAACATGTAGATGAAGTACTGCTATACAAAACAACAGGGATGAATCTCATAGTCAAAATGTTAAATGAAAGACACAGAAGCGTGCACATTGTGAGCGTCTATTTATATAAAGTTTATGAACAGGCAAAACTCATTTATTTTTAGAAGTTAGGATAATGGTAATTTTGGAAAGGAGGAAGAGTATAATAATGACTAAAAGGAGGCAATAGGAGAGTTTAGACTGCAGTGGTTCTCAACCTTCCTAATGCCGCGACTCTTTAATACACTTCCTCATGTTGTGGTGACCCCCAATTTCATTGTTACAAATTGAACATAATTAAAGCATAGTGATTAATCACAAAAACAATATGTAATTATATATGTGTTTTCCGATGATCTTAGGCGACCCCTGTGAAAGGGTCGTTTGACCCCCAAAGGGGTCGCGACCCACAGGTTGAGAACCGCTGGTTTAGAGGGTGTTGATTATGTCCTATGTATTAATCTGTTCAGTGTTTAAACAAGTGTACCCACTTTGTGAAAAATTTAGACTAAAGTTCTGGGTACTTTTCTGAATGTGTGTTATATTTAATAAACATTTAAATTGTAGTCCATGATTTAGTGAAAATATATTCAATCCTTCAGTTTTATGTCAAATCAAATATATTGCTGCCACCATTTTATGCCTTATTAAGAATTTTATTTTATCTTTCTACTCTAGCTTAAGGTTCCTAGGTTTTTCTCCATGAATGGCCCCAACTTATATTTGACCTACACATGTCAGTAGTTTCATGTACATTTTAGAAATGCATGTTAAATAATGCTATTACTGTTGGTTTGCTTTCTTTCAGATGCAACATGCAGCATTAAGAATGGCATGTGCAAGCAGTTTTGTAAAAAGGGCACAGATAACAAGGTGCTTTGTTCCTGTACTACAGGATACCGACTTGCAGAAGACCAAAAGTCCTGTGAACCAGCAGGTCAAAATCTAAGTTTTTTTCAAAGCTTGGCAGATATATTCTCCAAATCTACATTTGAACCATTAGCATTTTAACTAGCCAACATAATTATAATCCCTATTTGTTTTAACTTCATTATGAAATCATAGAAAAGAGGAATCCCATGAATTGGAAAAAATAATTTTTCAAATTGCATCATTTTAAATAGAAATTCTAAATGTCTTTAGTCTGAATTATTTTCCATGTATCCAAATTTTTTTTACTTTTATATCATGAAGCAATTGATTTTTGTACATATATTTATAATTCAACCAGGCAAATTAATGTAGTAATCCCATGCCATGAAAGATACATAAATGATGGACTGATAGGCTTTTAGTACAAGGATGGCTGAATTTTAAGCATGATTCTGCCAAGGTGTGGCTGGTTTCCTCTGAGAAAGTTATTTCCTATCCTTGGGTCTCAGGCTGAGTTTATACCCTTGGCATGAGAATAGTTCCAACAACCATCCATTTTAAGCCATGCCAGGCTGCTCAGCACATCCCTCTATTCAGCAGTGGACAAGGCCGTGTTTCCCAGTCATGTTAACTATGCTGCCGTGTTGACAGCTGATTGGTGTATTCAGAACATCACCACTCCACACTCATATGGCTCTTCTCTGAAAAATGAAAGCAGTAGAAACTTTGATTGTTTTTTTTTAAGTAGGCTTTGCAGGATCAATTATATTTGATAAATGAGGGCCCTTTTTGAAACATATACAATTTATTTTGCATTTCCAAAGCCTGATATCTTATTAAATTGGTGCATTAAATCATGCACCATTTCTCTGTAACTGGGTTCGATACCTATCTCAGTAATGCACTCAGCAGAGGAAATTAAAGGACCAGAGGCCAAGAGTATTCATGCTGTAACTAAAATAAAGAGTATTTAATGCTTCAAGGGCCTGCCTGTCTGTCCTA
Source organism: Myotis lucifugus (assembly GCF_000147115.1). Lineage (NCBI taxonomy): Eukaryota > Metazoa > Chordata > Mammalia > Chiroptera > Vespertilionidae > Myotis > Myotis lucifugus. The sequence continues at coordinate 957,065 of NW_005871050.1, read as the reverse complement.
TCTGGTTCTTCATATACACTGTCTCAAAGCCAGCCTACTTGGAAATATGTATTATTCCAGTGTAGACTGATGGCATATTAGCTAAATCCTTACAAACCCTTCAATGTTATAAGAGAGAAAAAAAAAGAATGGAGAGCCACCTCCAAATATTGTGTTACATCTGAATATAGCCTTAGCTTTAGCAGAATAAGTAGGCCAAACCTAAAATAAGCTTTTCTGTTTTTCAATAGTAATGGTCCCTTTTCCTCTAACCATTGATGATTTATATTTATACATAAGTATTTTGAACAAATTTCCTGTTTTCCCAACCACATGCTGTCTTCATGATACTTTGCCACAGCTGGTTGCTATAGAAATGTCTGTTATAAGCAATGTGGCTGGAGGGGAAGTGAGAAATGAAAATAAAATGTGAGGTGACTTTGCTTGACTACAAATTTCCATTCTGGTTGCTTCCAATGAATCAGTAGACAATTTCTTTTACTTTTTAAATATACATTTTTATTGATTTGAGACTAAGGGAAAGGGAGAGAGAGAGAGCGAAACACCAATGATGAGAAAGAATAATTCAATGGCTACCTCCTGCATGCCCCACACTGGGGATCAAGCCCGAAACCCAGGCATGTGCCCCCACTGGGAATCGAACCATGACCTCCTGGTTCATAGGTCGACACTCAACCACTGAGCCACGCCAGCCGGGTGACAATTTCATTTCTTTAGGAAATAAACCAACCCAATGTAAAAAGGTGGCCAGTCCCCAAGGTGGACATGGCTGTGATAATCATATGAGTAATTTGGTTAATACTTGATAATCATGTAATTAAATCACAATGACCTCCCTCCCCCAAGAAATACCTAAAATCCACTTTGGAATCTAGAAGGCATTCTAGTCTACAAAAGAAATCTTGTTAACAATAAGCAGCAGGAGTACCATTTACTTAATTCTAAAGTTAAAGTTACAAGGCACCAATCATCAGATTTGCATTTAGGGACAGTACTTGGGAATAAAACTTTTTAGTAGAAAAAAAACTAAACAGAAAGTCATTAGACTTTATAAAAGTCTTACAAAATTTGATTCTGGAACTCTTATCCTATTTCTGTAAAGATGATGCATTCTTGAACCAAATCTTCTTTTCATGAAGGGTTTGATAACTTACCATGAAAATAATTTAGTTAACCTTTTAGTTTGAGATGATATTAATTGATTCGATTTTTTTAAAATATTGATGGGTCTGCTTTTCAGAAGTGACAAGGATGGGCCTCATTTTTAATCTTTGTATTATATGTTCTGCTTGCCAATGAGAAATACTCAAATTCTTTTTTTTTCATTTTTCTAGTGCCATTTCCATGTGGGAGAGTTTCTGTCTCACTCAATTCTCTGAAGTTTACTCGTGCTGAGACTATTTTTTCCAATATGGACTCTGAAAATTCTACTGAAGATGAAACAATTTTGGACAACGTCACTCAAAGCACCCAACCATTTAATGACTTCACTCGAGTTGTTGGTGGAGAAAATGCCAAACCAGGTCAATTTCCTTGGCAGGTACTCTATATTGATGGTGTGTCAAAACTAGAGGGTGGGGCGGGGGGCAGACAGGCCAGGTGGGAGGCTGAGACTAGGACATTAGGTGTGGGAAGTGTTTAGGCAAGTTTCAGTACTAAGCAACATGAGGAAACCCCCATAGGTGGGGAGCTTGTGAAAGAGAAGTCCAGGGACAGTTACTATACAAGGTCAAGGAGAGTTTGGCATCAAGGAAATAGCATAGCAGGATTCCAGACAAGCCATAGTGAGGGCTAGAAGTGAGGTTACAGGAACTGGGGTTCAGGGTACTACTTTAGCTTCAGCTCCTGGAAAATACTGGTAAGCATCAGAAAATCTCTAGGTCCAGAAAAACTGTATTATTTCTAAGGGATTGTAAAAAGGACTCAAGTAGGAAGAATGAAAACAAGAACTGGGCTATTGGAACCAGGGTATGAGATAGGGACTGGGTTCAAGCCTGTGGTTCTCAAAATGTGGTAGCATGAGAATCTCCTGGGAACTTGTTAGGAATGCAAATTTTCATGCTACACCTTAGTCCTGCCAGATCAGAGTCTCTGGGGGGTGGGGCCTAGCAATTTGTGTGCTACAAGTCCTTCCGGTAATTCTAATGCACACTATAATTTGAAATCTAATGGTCCAAATGAAACAACCTTGTTGCAGAAGCTAAGGTTCAAAACTACAAACAGTGGAATCATGGTACCTAATCGCACATTCCTCCAGGTGTGAACTGCAGACAACACACATGAGAATCACCTGTGCAAATTTTTGGGGTGACAATCAAGAGCTAAATTTGTAACAAAACCTGGGTTGTTACTGGCTATAGCTAAAGCCTAAGGGATTCTATCAGAGAGAAGGAGTAGGCCCCAGAGATCAGGATCTAGGCTGGTCCTTATATAAAGTTGTGCTGTCCAATAAGGTAACTACTAGCCACATGTGGCTATTTAAATTTAACTACCATTAAATCAAATTTAAAATTAATTTCCTCAGTGACACCTGCCATATTTCAAGTGCACAATAGCCACATATGACTACCATATTGGAAAGCGCAGAAACAGAACATTTCCATCATTGCAGAAAGTTCTATTGGACAGCACTTATAACAGTTGAATCTAACATAAAACTCCCTAGTGGCCACAATCATGTGATTTTATAGTAATCTCAAGGATGCTTCACTAAACCTCTCTACTGAGGTTTGAATATTTGTCATCAGAGACCAGTAGCTTTAAAGACGTTTCAATTATCAAACAGGTAGCAATTTAAGCTAGGATCAGGTAAATGTCCCCAAGTTTAAAACTACTGGAATTTTTTGAGGCTAGCTATGTAACTATCTAGAATTCTTCCAATTACCTGCATTTACCCAATATAATGCTTATAAGATATTGAACTTACCCCTGGAAGGTGAGGGATTTGGCACAGACATTCTAGAGAATGGTACTAAAGGGTTATAGACAATCACAACCAAAACTTTATATTTTACTTTCTTTTACCTTTGCTTTTAACAATATTTGTTGGACTTGATCTTATACACAATAAAATACACCATATGTTCCTTTACACCCCCTCTATCCCCTACTTAAGCATCCTACCAGTGCTGCTTCCTTCACTCACATCTTTACTTTCATTCATGACTCTTGATAAGAATAACCTTTGACCTTCTTATCAACCTCTCCTTGAACAATCCCTCTCGGGTCAGCCACTCTAGTTATGCTTTATTCTATTTAACATCTATGTGTCTAATTCTAATTTTATTATTTGTGTTCTTATGTTTTCATTCAGTCTATATCCAACTTCCATGGGTAAGTTGCTTAGAACAAAAATTATACTTTATAAGTTTTATCTTCCTTGGGCTTGTGGGACATAAAACAGTGCTTAGAGTGGAGGACCCAGTCACCCAGTGTTTCATTAGCTAAGAAGATGACTTCCCACTCAAAAAAAAAAAAAAAAAAAACCACCAGGATTTTTTTTAAAATCCCAGAATGCATGCATTGAAGGCTTAGCATTGTTCCCTTGTCATCCCAGAAATAAAATGGCAAATATATTTAAATGAGACCTAAAATATGGGGTTTTGTTGTCTCAGTTTAGTCATATAATCTCTGTTCCCTATGCACCCCTTTTAAGCCAGATGCTTGCCAATGTTTGAACAACGCAAGTCTTTCCTAATAGAAATTTTACTCTAGGAAGCTATTTTTTTCTTTTAAGCAAAAGAAACTATTAGATGAGAGTTATAGTTGCACTGTGAGGGAGAAGATATGTGATACACATCATTTCAAATCTGTCATGTCCTCCTCAATGCACACTTGTAGTTAGTGTACCTGTTACCTCTTTCCAATCAAGCCAAGCTAAGATAATTTGGAATGTTCAAAATCACTTATCCACCTGTATGCACTTGTGCACACACATGTTCACTCCCTATTTTACACACATGAATTAAGATTATGGACTGGGGAACTACAAAGTACTAGGTTTTAGTTTTTCCCCAAAAGTGAAGAGCTGATCTACTTTCTTGGATACTTCAGAATGACCCAGTCATATTTCTGCATTGTTTCCATCCTCACCAGAGGACTGTCCACACCCACCTCCATGTAGTTTCTCATGAAAGGTTACTTTAGCCGTGTTCGGCTTCCCTCCCTTCTCATCTCGCCGCTTATTCCAAGGAGCCTACCTTACTTGTTCCAGTATGCAGGTCTCTCCGGCTTGCATCTGTGTTGAGCAGGGACTTCTTTGTTGAATTATAGGTGTTTATTTTGTTGAAATGTTAGAGGGAGAGGACAGACCCACATTTATGCCGCCATTCCTCTGACATCACCTCCCAAAAATATCAGATACATTTGAGTATATAAAAGTCACTTTAGACTAAGAAGAAATAGAAACGAAACAAACCAGAATCTCTCCTTTGTGGGAGAGCCAGCTCCACCTCATCACAGTTAATCTGCAGGGTGGAACTACTTGATTTGATTGCAAACAAAACTGCAACACACTTGCTGCAGCCCAAGGCATCAAGAGAAAGCAAGCAACAGCTGGGGTTTCAAAGGCCAAAATATTCTATGGCAATGAAATAGAAAATAGTTTAGCAATGCCACCTAGAAAAGAGTGGTTCAAATGCTGATGCTTCATAAAAAGGGGTGGGAGATAAAGCAACCACTTAGGTAAAGAAATCCCAAAAAGAACTGAGAGAGTTGACTTTCATCTGGAGTAATGAACAGTTTGAATGAATTGGAAAGGTTTTAGTCTGTTAGAGAAAAGGTTTAAGTGAGCTGCTTGCAAGTGCTTAAGTGCCACAGTGGAGAAGGGGAAGATGACTTTTTGTTTGTGGATTTATGGGTGAAAGTTACAGGCAGGTAGGCAGGTTCTGGCCCCGGTTATGAAAGCCCTTTACAACCACAAGAACGATTTTGTGGGCTGGGCAGTTTTGGGAGGAAATGCTGTTTGAAAAAAATGTCTAATTGTTTACTTGAAGAGCTGTTCTGTCACTGGGGACAGCAGCTGCTGGATAACCCTATGAAGAGTATGTCGAGGGTATTGTTTCACCTAGGGGGAGATTAGAGTAGGGTAGAGGATAGCTTTGAGACCCTAAAGAGCTATGTGCACTTTCCATGTGGCCTGTCCTTAACTTATTTTAGGGCTTTCACCTGGGAAGCTGGAGGCAAGGCCTACTCAGCAACTGTGGTTGCCAGACACTTCCAAACCCCCTTTGGTTCTGGCCTGCAAGGCCCCGCCCCGCCCCCCAACCTCAAAGGTGCAGGCTGGCTTGCCTGACCTGGAACCCACATCACCATGACAGAAGGCCTGAGAGAGAGGTGGAGGGAGGTACAAGGCCAATTTCCTTTATTTTCCCTCCAGATGCATCGTGGTGGGCTCAGAGCCACATGAGAGCTTGGGGAAATGAAGCAGGGATACTGCAGGAACACCTCAAGAGGGAAGAGAGGACGCTAAAGGTTTAAGTGCACTATATAGGAACAAAACTGCTGTTTCCTCAAGTCAGTATATCCTTAGCTTCCTTAGAGGAGTGGGAACTAAAACAAGACTCAGAATTTCACACAGCTGCATAGGCAAGCAATGAAAACTTTTCAACATTAGAGAAAAAAGGGAAATTGCAATGCTTATATTACAAGACCGCCTTCATCAACAGCTTAAAAGTGAGAGATTTGAGAAGCTAGGCGGTGTTGAGGCTTTCCAAAGCTTTAATTTGGTTTTGGTTCCATGCCCTTGAGGCTGTCTGCAGACAATTCTGAGCATGCACAAACTTACCCCAAGCGCTCCTCCCACCTCTTCTGCTTTGGCTTAGGATCTGTCCTGCCCTGTATGCGAAGTACCTGGTCTTCTATTTTCTGTTTTATCATGGACCGAATAAAATGGAAGCCAGGTCCTCAAGCTTTCCCTATCCTTTATATTAGGTTGTATCATATGCAATTGCAGATAAACTATTTAACAGACAAAATATGCCTGTGTATTCTTTATTCTATTCTTGGCCTAAAAAATCTTAAAATGTCTTAGCATTTTGCCCAGTCTGAACTTTCCTTGGCTTTGGCCTGAAGCTAGCCTTATAGATGCCCAAACTCTTGACCTGAACAGCTAACTACACAAACCCAATTCATTCCATTCTATTAGGACACACATCCATGGCAGATAGCACACATAGTTACCATATGTATGAAACATGACTTTTTTTTCTTTGGTGGGGGGATGGAGGGATTAGGAGGAAGATGTTATATCAATATCCTAAGACTATAGAAATATCTTCACCTGGAAAAGGTAACCCTCTATTTGTCCTAGCTCAAATGATAAAGTTCCAATTAGGAGAAATAAAAAGATGACAATTGTAATTTCACCTGGCCCCACAAAACTAGTTTGCACAGAACACTTAGACTATTATACTCTGGGACAGTTTGATGAAATCTATTTCTTTTTTTAAATTTTTATTTTATTTTTTATTGTTTAAAGTATTACATATGTCTCCTTTTCCCCCGATTGACCCCCCCCCCCAGCCACTCCCACTCCCCAGGAAAAGCATCCACTGCCCCAGTGTCTGTATCCACTGGTTATGCTAATATGCATGCATACAAGTCCTTTGGTTGATCTCACCCACCCCCTTCCTTCTCTCTGAGGTTGGACGGTCTGTTCAGTGTTACCTTGTCTCTGGATCTATTTTTGTTCATCAGTTTATGTTGTTCATTACTATATCCCACATATGAGTGAGATCATGTGATATTTATCTTTCTCTGACTGGCTTATTTCACTTAGCATAATGCTCTCCAGGTCCATCCATGCTGTTGCAAATGGTAAAAGTTCCTTCTTTTTTATAGCAGCATAGTATTCCATTGTGTGGATGTACCACAGTATTTTAATCCCCTTATCTGCTGATGGGCACTTAGGCTGCCAAATCTTAGCTATTGTAAATTGTGCTGCTATGAACATAGGGGTGCATATATCCTTTCTGATTGGTGTTTCTGGTTTCTTGGGATATATTCCTAGAAGTGGGATTACTGGGTCAAATGGGAGCTCCATTTTAACTTTTAGAAGAAACTCCATACTGTTTTCCACAGTAGCTACACCAGTCTGCATTCCCACCAGCAGTGCACGAGGGTTCCTTTTTCTCCACATCCTGGCCAGCACTTGTCGTTTGTTGATTTGTTGATAATAGCCATTCTGACAGGTGTGAGATGGTACCTCATTGTTGTTTTGATTTGCATCTCTCCAATGATTAGTGACTTTGAGCATGTTTTCTGATGAAATCTATTTCAATCACTAGTCTAGTTAACCAGTTATTAAAAACCAAAAGTGAGCATTGCCTCTGTGCCCAGAAAAATGAAGTAGAGCTTAGGGCTGGATGAATCACACCTGTGGGCATAACAAGCTATACATCATGCAGAAATGATTTTGCTTTTTATATGAGAGAGAATGAGTATGCAAACATAGAAAAATATTTTTGTAAAGCTGGAGGTGGCTATTTAGGAAGAATAAAGGTTTACTAAAATCACAAGGAAATGCTAGGTTCAAGTTAAAAGGTTAGGAAGTGAACAAGGCAACAGTTGTTACTCTGGGTTGGCATTGTCAACAAAGAGTATCAGAACAGATGTGTAAATATGTATTTTGTAGATTCATGTGGACGTATTTGATGTGTATCTGTGTGTGTGTGTCTGAAAGAAAGAAAACAGGCTCCTTTTAGGTCATGACAAACATGAAAATGTTTGACAGGTCAGAACTCAGTTGTCTTGCTCAGAACATACGCTTTCCCACTTTCCCCATCATTCTCCAAAGGTATGTCTTACAAGAACTTGTCCTTGGTCAAGCAGACAGCTCATCCCCAAATAGCTAATATTTAGATAGCTGTGATCTTGAGGTAGTCAAGCAAACATTCCACAACCAAGCCTTTTGTGATATCTTTAAATGTGAATATATTTTAGGACTTTTTCTTGACAAAGATGTTTGCTAAAATTTAGGCTCTTCAGGTGTAAAAGGACACAACCATATTTCTTGATCACCCACCAGAAAGCAATAGAAGCTCTGGCAGCAAGTCTTTGGCTGGAATCAGACTGGCTACATCAGTGGTTCCCAAACTTATTTGGCCTACCGCCCCCTTTCCAGAAACAATATTACTCAGTGCCCCCTGGAAATTAATTTTTTTTATTTTAATAGCAATTAAACAGAAAGATATATGTATTAATGTTTCTACCTTTTTCGTAAAATATAGTAAAGAAAGGTGTAAATTAGAAACATTGAAGTTTGAAATTATGAAACTATTTATTGAACTCAGAATAGAAAGGTAATACAAAAAAAGTTAAAACAAATGCACCTGTGGCCATCACCGCCCCCCTGGATCGCTGCAGCGCCCACCAGGGGGCGGTAGCGCCCACTTTGGGAATCACTGGGCTACATCATAGCCTCTGTATCCAGGGGCTGTGGATATCATTCAGTCTGGCCTTACTAGCCCGTTAAGCTGAGAAATGTCTAATTCATCTCTAATACAGAAATTGATTCTTAACCCCAGTTACTTGAACAGATATTCAGTTGTAACCATTAGGACCAATATAGGACAATATTGCCCAAATTTGTTTGATGATGAAAATCACTTGGGGTCAGAGCCAGTTTCTCGAACTTGTGACCAGTGCACCTTGCACAGCGCCCTGCATTCAGAGGGGTCCTACATTTGGAGTTCAATGCTTTGCATTTGTGTTTTATAATTCAAGTCCAGTGAGACAATGGGGCATACATGGGCTAGCAGTGATGGCGAACCTATGACACGCATTTTTTTGGTTGATTTTTCTTTGTTAAATGGCATTTAAATATATAAAATAAATATCAAAAATATAAGTCTATAAAATAAATATCAAAAATATATCAAAAAATTTCTATATGTGACACGGCATCAAAAAATTTCTATATGTGACAAAATGCTGACACGCCGAGCTCAAAAGGTTCGCCATCACTGGGCTCCGAGCTCAAAAGGTTCGCCATCACTGGGCTATCACTTCTCAGTACCACAAGGGTCTCACTTCTCAGTACCACTCCCCTGTCCCCTGGTGCCTTGGCCAACCCTGACTCTCCTTTCTCACACTTGCCCAATGACTACTGCCACCCCCAACCCATAGCACATCTCCTCATCCGCAATAGCTACCACTGTCGTCGTCCTCCTGCACAGTCACAGGAAAGGTTAAGTATGGGTGCACATACCCTATGCCATCTCGGGAGGGGGCATGGTCACATGGCATCTAGGGAGCAAAAATGTCACAGAACATTTGGAAGGTGAATGGTGGGAGTGAGCCTCTTGCCCACCTCTATTCCAGGTACTGAGCACATTCTGGCATATAAGTTGCACCCCTTGGGAATCCCCCCTTTGCAGTTGATTGCTGCAGTGAGCCAGTGGGAAGGAAATATTTACTTACTCTTACCACTGTTGGGGCACAGAACATCAGTCTGGTGGGAGGAGGGTATGGAGCATGTGTGCTTGCATGCTAAATTTCAAGATGCAGCCCCTGGGCACCTGTGAGTATCTGCCCTCCCTGTATAGACCCCTCATGCCTAAGGTAGCATGACATTAAATAGTAAATTAAAAACACCCTGATAGGTTGCCAGAAACCACCAAAGAAAAGGAAAAATTTTATATTTTAATGTCTTCAATACCATTTTCCCTGACTTTTGAATGGGGAGGGGGGGTCCCACATTTTCATTTTGCACTGAGCCCCACAAATTATGTAGCTATATCTGCCCAGAGTGAGCACTTTTCTTATTGTTGACAGTATTATAGATTTCTCCTATTTTCTCCCTTTTTGTCCCCTCCACCCAACCTCCACCCCACCCCAAGTCTTCCCCATACTATTGTCTGTGTTCACAGGTTATTCATATCAGAGTGAGCAGTTTTAAGACATAGTTCACCAACCATTGGGAATTCTGAAACAGAATTTTTCAAATTTAATTATGCATAAGGCTATTCCAGAGATCTTCATTTTTCTCTCGTCCCATCCCCTAAATATTCCTATTAAGCCTGGGTGGGCCTCCAAATCTGCATTTTACAAGCATCCTAGATGATTCTACTGCAATTGGTCCACCAACCACACTTGGAGAAATACTGGATGCTTAGAAGCATAGATTCTGAAGCCAGGCAGACTAGGGTTTGCATCTTAGCTTCACCACTAACCTTAGGGTAATTAACATGCATATCTAAACCTCAGTTAGCTCATTATAAATGAAAATATTAATATCACCCTCAATGTGTTGTATTAAATGTACATAAAACACTTAGCACAATGATTAGTCCATAGTAAGCAATCAATAAATTTCTAAAATACTTAAGAAGACTGTTAAGTCTAGGTCAGTGGTCGGCAAACGCATTAGTCAACAGAGCCAAATATCAACAGTACAACGACTGAAATTTCTTTTGAGAGCCAAATTTTTTAAACTTAAACTATATAGGTAGGTACATTGTTATTAACTTAATTAGGGTACTCATAAGGCTTAGGAAGAGCCACACTCAAGGGGCCAAGGAGCCGCATGTGGCTTGCGAGGCACAGTTTGCCGACCACGGGTCGGTACACTGGGGTTTGTTATATTATGTGAGTTCTCCTATATTTTTACAACTTTTCAAAATGAAAAGCAATAGCTAGAATGAGAGGGAAAGCTAGAGTATGGAAAGGGGGATCAGAAGCTTGCAATGAGTCAGCTCCATAGGTCTCCAGGTAGGAGGCTGGTGCTTCAGTGTCAAGGATTTAGCAGATGTTCAGTAAATTGAATTCAGGACAAAAAGAATCTTCACTAGAATATGTTCCAAGGACCTTCTCAGACTCATACTGAAAGGAACTAACCATTTCCTTCCCCTAGTTTATGAATGGGTTGACACATGGGGCTATGTGTATTTTATTTAGTAAAAGGGCATCTATTCAAAAGAGCTAGTCCAGCGGTTCTCAACCTGTGGGTCGCGACCCCTTTGGGGGTCGAAAGACCCTTTCACAGGGGTCGCCTAAGACCATCGGAAAACACATATATAATTACATATTGTTTTGTGATTAATCACTATGCTTTAATTATGTTCAATTTGTAACAATGAAATTGGGGGTCACCACAACATGAGGAACTGTATTAAAGGGTCGCGGCATTAGGAAGGTTGAGAACCACTGAGCTAGTCAGTGCCCAGAAAGGTTTTACCAAATGTTAAGTGTGCCCTCTAGTGTTCACCTTCTCGGCTTTCTTCCTAAAGTGGTTGATCAGGCTCTTGCTTACATTGGAAGTGAAATTCTCCAAGTTGATCTAGTCATTGAGGTGGTGAAAATATTCATTGTCCACTCTGATTATGCAATGAATGTGCAGATGTAAGACTGGGGTGGCCTCTTATCTAATAATGCCCAGGCTCAAAGGAGTGCCCAAACATCTTTATCCACTGTGCCCCACCACCACCACCAAAAAAAAAAAAAAATAGAACTTTTAGGACAAAGGCAGCTGGCATATCCAGCCAGGGACAGTCAAATATGGTTAGGTACAATGGAAGGAGTGCATGAGTCTTTCTGTTCCTCATTGCCTGGATGGCCATAAACATAGCCGTTATGGAGGCCATAGGTCTCGTTTCATAATATTCCTGTTTAAAAAGGGCTTGAAAAAAATCTCCTTTAAAAATCAATGGGGTTTTTTTTCTTCTAATAGCCTGCAGCAAAAAATATTTCCTCATGCAGGGTCAGGATACTCAATAATAACTACTGATCTCAAGGAGTCAAGTCAGTGCATGTCTCAATGTATAATTATTGCAATCAGATCATCTGAAGTACCTGGAAATGGAATCCAAGGGCCCTAGATCCCCAAAAGAAGCTGTTCCCTCATATTGGCGAGAGTTCCCCCTGGCTCTCACTGAATGTTCTCTTCAAGACAGTTACAGAAATTGCTTTTTTTAATTATGCTCCAGAAATACTAATTCATCTGCAATACTAACACTGTCCAGAAACACTACAGGTCTGCCAGCACCTACAAGCCAACTTTTGCCAACTCCTATAAACAGCACACATATTTACTTAGTTTTGAATCAAATATATTATCTAATAAGATTCATAATTTTGTTTCCACAGGTCCTTCTGCATAATAAAATTGAAGGATTCTGTGGAGGTTCCATTGTTAATGAAAAATGGGTCGTAACTGCAGCCCACTGTATCAAACCTGGTGTTAAAATTACCATTATTGCTGGTAAGTAAATAAGGATAGTACTCTACAACATCTTCTATAAGACTAGTATATCATATTTTATGAAGGTCTAATAGGATAATTGTTAAATAACTTGGGCTAGTGGTAGAGAGGCCATGTTTTCAAAACCCAACTTGCTTCAACCTCCAACCTTTCCAGAGTTCTTTGATGTACTTTTATTAGCACTCATTTCAGTGGGGAACAATTATTTATTGATGTCTCCATTTCCCTACCAGACTGAGCCTTCCCAAAAGCTGTGTCATAACACTGATCTTTATATCTCTAGTGCCTGGCACAACCTGTAGTGGGCCCTCTAACATTTGAATGAATGACCAAATGAATGTATTATTTGTGAGCAAAAAGGAATCAAAATACTTGAAATTGGGGAAGTCTAGAATAAAATTCATGAGAAGTAGATTCATTATCACATGTGAACAATGTAAGACTTGTAACAGCAAGGGTGAACAGAACCATGTCTATGATGGGTCCTGAATCACTTTTTGATCTAAAAAGTATGCCCTGGCCCTCATTACATTTTATCTAAATCATACCAATATTAGATTGAGATCTTTGACACTTGGCTGCCAGTTAATTCAGTGATGCCAAGTGGACATCACTGAAAATCTGTTTCTTTATGTGAAAGGCTATTTGTTACTGAAGAAAAATTTGTTTTGAATGGGTGATGCTAGGTGGACACTTGGAAAATGTGTGTATCTCTAGGAGAAAGATAGTGACTGAAAAAGAAATCTGTTTTCAATAGGTGAGCATAACACCGAAAAGGAGGAGCCTACAGAGCAAAGACGAAATGTGATTCGTGTTATTCCTCACCACAACTACAATGCAACTATTAATAAGTACAGCCATGACATTGCCCTTCTGGAATTGGATGAACCTTTAATGCTAAACAGCTATGTAACACCTATTTGCATTGCTGACAGGGAATACACAAACATCTTCCTCAAATTTGGGTCTGGCTATGTGAGTGGCTGGGGAAAAGTCTTCAACAGAGGGAGATCAGCTTCAATTCTTCAGTACCTTAAAGTTCCCCTTGTTGACCGAGCCACATGCCTTCGCTCCACAAAGTTCACCATCTATAATAACATGTTCTGTGCTGGCTTCCATGGGGGAGGTAAAGATGCATGCCAAGGAGATAGTGGGGGACCCCATGTTACTGAAGTGGAAGGCATCAGCTTCTTAACTGGAATTATTAGCTGGGGTGAAGAGTGTGCAGTGAAAGGAAAATATGGAATATATACCAAGGTATCCCGGTATGTCAACTGGATTAAGGAAAAAACACAGCTCACTTAAAGAAAAATGTATCTCCAAGGTTCACATATTTGGGATTAAAAATGAACAAGGTCTTTTACTAACTAATCACTTTCCCCTCTCATCAGATTTGAACATATACATTCCGTGAATATTGATTTTTCTTTTTATGGGGAGAAATCTGTCTAGAATTGATATTTTGTAGAATAAATAAATTAGAAAATCAAATCATTTGAGAAATATAGTGTGGTAATAATTTGTGACCATGAAAAAAATGTGAAATTATTTTCTTCATCCTGATCATCAGGCATTATATTTCTCCACCAGCAACTCCCTGATTCTCCCTCCTCAGCAGCATTCCATGTTCCAGATATTTCTTACTTCTCCCACCAAAACGTCAATATGTATTATATCAGATCCAGGATATTTGGTCTAGTCCATCACAAGTCCAACACCACACTCATAAAGGAAGAACACTGGAACAACTGACAGGTTAAAACTCATCAGAAATACTACTTCTTTTTCTGTACTCTTATATCTGCATCCTTTATCTTTTACAACTTCTAATCTCTAAATCAGTTTTTCTCTTTCTCTTCTTTTCCCTACACATAGAGGAGGGAAGGGAAGCATAATACTGTTTTACTGGTATGCACAATGATATATATCAAACCCAGACTTGCCTTCAGTTTAGTCTTGGATTTGCTTATCTGAGCATAGAGATGAAGTAAGGTCTAAAGAAGTTAGGGGGAAAGTTCCTCTCAGAGAGTCACGTTATTAAATACATATATAATGGAAGGGATGAATTATCAGAATAGTTCCCTAAGACCTTGTAATTGTATTGTTATGGAGGTCTGATTAGAAATGGTTCTATGAATTCAAACTGACATGGTATTATAGCTAAGAAAGCTAAAAAATATTAACAGAAAGAGATCAGTTTGCAGTATAGAACTAATAGAGTCAGCAAGGAAAAATTCATCAGTGTGTCTCCAGTGCTAACCAGGGCTAAAGAAGTTGCCCAGATTAGAGAACAAGAGCATCATGTACCCCTAATTAGTGTATCCCCACAGTGGAGAAGGGTAGAAAAGGCTCACAGACATAAGTTATTCCAATGAGCCAACTAACTCCTCGTCTTCTGGTTTCATGCCCACCAAGCAACTTTTGTTTTATTATAATCAGACCTTCAATATTAAATTTTATAGAGAGTTGCTAACCAACCAGCACAAGTACTTCAATCTGTTAGACAGAATATTTCCCTTTATGAATTAATAAACTGATGTTTTTGGTTCAGACCTTGGCTTTTTCAATTTGGTTGATGTGAATCGGTCATCCCAGCCAAGCCACACTATTGCTGATTTCTTACAAGTTATTCCAATTAATACTCTAGTTTTTCAAAATAAATATCAATAAATGTATTTTTAACTTCTCAAAAAGTGTTTGTTGTTGAATGATTCACAGAAAAGGATCCCAAACACTACATTCAGCAAAGCAATCAAAAGAATATGTACAAAAGCAATATAACACATCAGAGATTTGATGCTCTGTTAGCACTCAGCTTTTATATGAGGTAGTGTGGAGCCACCTGGGACAACTGAGTTTAAATAGCTGAGAATATGGTCTTGAATAATTCAATCCACCTTTTGGCTTTGATTTCTCCATTTGTATAATGAAGGTGTTTGACAGATGCTCTCCAAAGGCCCTTTTTTTACCTTGATAATCTGATTATATTCCTTTATTTAAAAATATTCGAGGGATTACTGTGTACCACACACCAATAGTGTTCATTAAATTTGTGAGTTACATATTTTGTGAGTTAACTAAAATAATGTATGAGCTTTGTCAGTGCCTACTACATTACTACACAGTAGATGCTCAATAAATGTCAGCTGAATCTGAATCCATGTTTATTCCAGAGTAGGAATGAGTCTTGTATTGAGTGTCATGAAAAGAGGCCATACTTAACTAATGAGTGGGATTGAGATTTCATGAAAAAATAAAATAAATCAGTTCTTCTATTGTTGGTTAAAGGAGGGAAAGAGGGAGGAGACACTAATTGCCCACCTTAGGTTTAAGGAGGATACTAATTAATGCATGCAAACTAGTTACTTCAAATTTGAATGACTAAAGGTCTGTAGACCCAGTGCTCTGTAATCCATAAAAGTGAGCCACTCTGGCCTTATTGCCATGGAAACCACCCATTCCTTACAAAGGCAGCAGTGGTAGCATGGCATTACAGTTTCTGTGACTGGTCTACCCTGTGGCAAAGAGAGAGCTCCTGGGCCCCTAACTCTCTAAGCCAATTATCCATTTTCCATGAGCTTGGAAATAACTGAATTGATCATGAGCCACCTGTAGCATGTTGCCACATTAAAAATATGGGTCCTGTAAGCCCACCAAAGAGCCAGCGGCATCAGAGCCAGGCCCTCACTACCGAGGTCCTAGGACATTTGCAGTCATATAAGAATCATCAGTACTTTCAAAATCACTGTAGCTACTTAACCTAAATGCTGCTGCAGTATTGGAAGTTACAGGTTAAAATAGAACTCTTGCTGAGTGAAGAAAAGTGTGTTAATATAGTGCAGTCATTTTAACTTGCTGTTTAAATATAACTGCTTTTGATTCTTTCTGAATATTAGTTGCTTAGTGATGATAGGAACTAAGTACAGTCCAATTTTCTCTGCCAAGGGAAAAAAATGGGTTTTCTCCCCAACTCTCTTTAACCATGACAGACCAGTTCACAAAACTGCTTCATTATAATTTTGCAACAACTTCTGAATGCAATCTAACAATATCCGATCTATGTATGTCAGAGCTGCAAAGGCCCTTAGACACTATACAGACCACTCTGCCCATTTAACAGAGGAGGACATTGAAGCCAAGATAAGGCCAGGCTCAAAATAACAGTGGCAGAGCCAAGATTAGAACTCAGGTCTCCCACTCCATACTATGAAAGTATAGTGCTTTCAACTGGAGCACTGTCTATGTTCTTAGAGCAGCTGGGGAATTCTGCATTGGTGGTAATCCCTTCAGTGAACTTGGACTGAAAACTGCCTAGAATTCTCAATAGTGATAACTGATAAACAGGTGACCAAATCAAGAAGACCAACAGATAGCCTGAAAAGCAGAGTGGCAATCAAATAACAGACTGGAGCTATCATCTCTGACTCATAGCAGGAACTCAGTAAATACACGTGGAATGAACCTATGCTGCTGGTGTCTGGCTTTTAACCCAGCTGAGAGCACTGTCAGATGTTACATTTGACTTCTAGAGCATGTTTGTCAGTGTCATCTGGCACACAGTCATTCAAGCAACATTTCAACTCACTTCATTGTAACTCTACTGGGTAAGACATATGCAGCACAGAGACAGCAGGCTACTCCAGAAGCTATTGCTTGAGGTTTGAAAGAAAGCTTCAAAAACCCACTGGAGTTGGGATTCTGACAATGCAGTGCAGATGTGGGTGACTAGGAAACACATTTCAGCGGTTAACAGGCCATTCTGGGCAAAGCACTCAGAATCACCACTCCTTTTGAATCTGAAGCTTATGCCATCTCTAAATCTCATGTTTAAAACTACAAAAACAATCATGTTCTGCAAACTATGGAGGCTGCCGATGAGAGTCACAGTAGGCAAAAGACTGTGGCATCCCTATCCTTTTCAATCAGTCCAGGTACATAGATCACTCTACTCATTTCCTCTAATAGTACTTTCAAGGCAGACCGTTTTCACCCTGTCTTCAGGGTTATGGCTTGCCTTGAGATTGCCAGAGTTCCTCTCAGCCTCTACTATGGATAAAGTTATCAGAAGGGAAGAACAGCAAGAAGACCCTTTCTTATACATATAAAGTGGTAACGGTTTCTGGAACAGAACCAAAGTTTCTACACACTATCACAAGACAGTAGTATTTCAAACTACTGGCCAGATCAATTCACTCTGGTAGGAGAGTTACCCACTTAGTTGAGAGATGAATAAAAATAGGAACAGAGATAGTCCTGATTCTAAAGACTTCGTTTTAAAAGGTTGCTTCATTGCAATGTTAAATACGAGATCCTAATCTATAAAAAGTTGCCAACATAGTAAATCTCCAGGATGCTCTCATTCTTAAACTTTTAGGAATCCTGTAGTATTTAGCTTCTCCAGATCAATAACCATGAAGTGGCTCAAGTACTGACCTCATAAAGAAAAAGAGGTCTCATGATGTATACATTACATGCTTCAGTAAATATCTACATAAAAAATCGATTTCCCTCTTGGAATATATTACAAAAAATAAGCATGCATTTTCATATTAAAACTCAGCTCAAGAATGCAACAAGTCTCTGAGAAACTCAGTGCATGCTTGTTAATGATCCAATGTATAAATGAAAAATGCTATTACTGACCACATCAGTGCAAAACTCAGTCATCTAAGGTAGGAATGAGAGTCATCCTGAACACATTATGGAATATGCCATAGGAGGGGAGGTAGACAAATATAGAGAAACCTCCTACATCCATTTCCTGCTGAGGATATAAAAAGAAGTTATCACTAATTTCCAGTAAATGTAAAAAATATTAGCTGATAAGGCTATAGTTACAGCCCTGGCATTTTCCTCTCCTGTTGACATTTATTGCTTTTGTGTTTGTGTTCACCAGAGCTGCATTAACCTCTCTTGTCTATGCTTTGTATCTTCATCTTGGTAGGTATTTTGTTGTTATACTTTGTTTTTGAGTCAGCTCTTGGGTTTCATTTGGATTTTGAAGTTTTATATCTGAATTAAACTGTCATTCTTGGCCAAAGAGATTTAATTTCTCTCACTACACCTCCAATATTTTTCACTGTCCATACTCTCTTCTATATTCTGTTTCTAGAGTTCTAGATGATCATGCTTAAGATCAGAATCTCTGCTTACTTCGTTTAGAAAAATGTCAATTTAGATAACATATGTACTAAAATGATAGCTACACATTACCTAAAGTTGGGTTATATTTCATAAATCTTAGCACATTCCAAGAAGGAATTCTACTGAACACTTACTATGGTCCTAGCACTATATCTGTTTCATAAGACAGAATCAGTGGTATGCTGGAACAGGCTTTACAAACTCCTAAATGCCAATTTTTCGCATCTCTTTCCAACTCCCAGTTCAAAGGCTTCATGTCAGTAGTTTCAAATCTGCCATGGTAGAGAGATTTACACCATAGATATTGACAAATGCTACAAACACATGCTATTAAAGAGACCCAGTTGTTTAACATTTACCAACATACCAATGAACACAATCTAATTATTTGACTAAAAATTCATCGTTTTTATAGTCCTGCTACTCAATTATTATGAATGGGCACTAAATACACTATAAATTAAAATGTAAAGTTGTTTAAGGAAGCTAAATGTTCATGAGCCAAAAATATTGAAAATCAGACCTTTAAAATTGTTCTCAGATTGCAACAGGTAGTTATTTTATTCTGTACAATAAAACATTTCCTTAAGTGCAAATATTTCTCCTGCACAACACTTTCACACATTATTAAGTCAATGAAGGTTTATTCTGTGGTAGTTTTCTGCTGGTATGTTAGTTCATAGCAATTTGTAATTTATTTATAAAGACTGCAGTAGTGTTCTTAACTGTTATTTTCAGATGGCATAAAGATTTTAAAAATTTCCACAGGCATGTATGAAAGGTAAGTTTGGCACAGGGTTTTACTACATTTCAGTCATCGGGGACAAGGTATTATATTTTACTTTTCCAGTACTGAATTAAGGTGAGCAGGATTGTTTAGTGTAAAATGTTTCAGACATATAAAAATATACAGAGAATAATATCATGAACTTCCAAGTACCAACACTCATCCAATCCTTTTCTTCCCCCACTCATCCTTAATTTGGTGTTAATCACTCTCCATCATACCCACATACCTTTACTATAAATTACCCATTATATTTTGTTTTACATATTTTAAAACTTTACAAATGCAATCATATTGTATCTATCCTGCAATTTGTTTCTTGTGAGATTCGCTGATGTTGATATGGACAGCTCAGATCATTCATTTTAATTTCTATCTAGTATTTGATTATATGATATGCCATGATCTAGTTACCTATTCTAGTGTCCATGGTCATTCATGTTGACTACAAATGATTTACTCTTGCAAACAATTCTGCTATAAACATTCTGGCCCATGCCTCCTTGAGCACCTGTGAGTGTTTCTCCAGGGTAGATACTTAGGAGTGAAATTGCTCAGCCATAGAGCATTCACTTTGACTTCACTTGGTATTAGCAAATTGCTCACAAAGAGTTGTGACAATTTATGCTCCTTGTAGCAGTGTGGAAAATTCTTCTTGCTTCATAATCTTCCCAATACCTGGTGTTTTCAGCAATATAGTCAGATTTTTAAGCTACTAATATTCATATTTTAAAATACCAGCTTTGCAACGAATTCAGTGATTTTATTTTTTTAATTGTTTTATTGCTTAAAGTATTACAAAGAGTATTATATATGTCTTCTTTTTTTTCTCCCCTTGACCTTCCCCTAGCCTCCCATACCCCCCAGTGTCTTGTGTCCATTGGTTATGCTTATATGCATGCATACAAGTCCTTCGGTTGATCTCTTTCCCATCCCCCCAACCCTCCCCGGCCTTCAGTGATTTTAAAACTAGTTGTAAATGTACCGGTACAGTCTAGTGGCCTCCCTGGGGTCAGTAAAGAGATCATTTTAGCTTCTAATGTTAAATTTCAAAATGGCCACTGTGATTTTCCCCTTTAAGTATTTTTATTATGGTTGAAAAAGTAGGACCCACTTAGTTAATAATATTTTGTTTCTTTTCATTTGATTTCTCTCATAGCTTGCCATATAAAAGAGAATAAAATGGGCAAAGGACCTAAATAGATACTTTCCCAAACTTGACATACAGAAGGCCAAGATTCATATGAAAAAATACTCAAAGTCACTAATCATCAGAGAGATGCAAATTAAAACAACAGTGAGGTATCCCCTCACACCTGTCAGAATGGCTACCATCAACAAATCACAAGTGCTGGTGAGAATGTGGAAAAAAGAGAACCCTAGTACATTGATAGTGGGAATGCAGACTGGAGCAGCCACTATGTAAAACTATATGGAGTTTCTTCAAAAAATTAAAAATGGAACTGTCATTTAACCTGGTGATCCCACTTCTAGGAATATATCCTAAGAAACCATAAACACCACTTAGAAAGAATATAGGCACCCCTATGTTCATAGCAGCACATTTTACAATAGCTAAGATTTAGAAACAGCCCAAGGGTCCATTAGCAGATGAGTGGATAAAAAAAACTGTGGTACATTTACACAATGGAGTACTATGCAGCTTTTAAAAAGAAAGAACTCTTATATGTATGAACCTGGAGGGTATTATACTAAGTGAAATAATCCAGTCAGAGAAAGGTAAGTATCACATGATCTCACTCATATGTGTAATCTAATGCACAAAATAAACTGATGAATAAAATAGATTCAGAGACATAGAAGCATGGAACAGACTGATGATTTCAGAGGGAAGGTGGAGGTGGGAGTGTAGGAGGGGAGTGATTAACCAGGGAACTTAAATGCATATATGCATAGGCCATGGACACAGACAATAGAGTAGTGAAGGCCTGGGAGGGGCGGGTACAGGGTGTAGGGGGTCAATGGAAAAAAAAACCACAAACGAACAAAGAAGACATCTGCAATACTTTCAACAATAAAGATAAATTACAAAAAAGAACATTCACTATCGAACTAAGATAAAAACTATTACATAAGAAAATCTTCAGCACATCTAGCTCTCATGCTTCAAATCATTCTGACTTCTTCTCCTGCTCCATTATATTTTAATTTTTTCTTCAGCCTGGTTGTATTTAGTTGGTTATTTTCATAATAATTGAGTTAGTGAGTCTATCTCACAAATACTTAAACAAAATGTACCTTTGAAATGGTTTACATTTTATTTTGGTTTGGGTATAAGGAAAGTTTCGTTTAGCTTAAGGAATACATCGTCACAAAGTTCAACTTCATTGGCCCTTCTCAATATAACATTATATTGTGTTGAAATTATCTCCTCAGAACTTAATGGGCTAATTTGTACATATGAAAATGAGATTATCAACAAATATTATGTAGACCCTCACCAAGTGAAAGGTGAAACTTGAATATGTCATGAGCCTTACTACGGAAAATATATTTTGAACTAAAACGGAATTATGTTTTTTAAATGGCCTGTTGTCACTTTTATTAATTTCCTTTTGTACAATATAAAAGGTTCAGGTTTTGTCTTTAATACTGTTTTGTTCCCAAGCATATTGCTGTCCTTGGGCAGGCCCCATAAGACTAATTGCAAACTTTCTATTCCAAATCAATGTAGGGAAGGGTACTGAAATGTAATAAAGGATTTCTTTTGACAATTAAATGCTTGAGACATGATTCATTAAGCACACTACAATCTACTGCCCCTATGGGAAGCAGATTCCTGTGGTCTAGTATATTAATAAGCATTATTATATTTAATAATAAGCATTTTCAAAGAAATTGTGAAATTGAATTGATTTCTGACTAAACCCAAAACAGAATCATTGATCTAATTTCTCTTCAAGTGGAGCATTTCTTATACACCCTTAGACTTTCAAAAATACACTCTGAAATTTTCTCTTTTCATAGCACAGATGTCAGAGTGGCTTTTATAACAACTCTGTTTTATATTGTGAGATTCATACATAATTTTGTTAAAATGTCAACAACAACATTACTTCTCAGCCAACATAGGAATAAACACTTAAACAGATTTTAATTTTCATTGATTAACTAATTCACTGATTGTGTTTCCTCCAAAGAGCTCAAAATAAATTTAAAGACAAAAGAAATAACTGACCCTGTGATGGGATGCTCATTAAGACATCTGAAACAAACTCAGTTTTTAAATAATGGAAGAGGAAACCAAACCAATTTGTTAGATTTTTGTCTCCTAAAAAATATTAACACAGAAGTTCTGGAACCCAAATAAGTTGTGGAAGAAATCATTAAGTATGGCAAACTCAGCTATAAGAGACCTTTGTAAGCAATTTCTCAGAAAACAGCTGCAGGTATCTAGACATTTTCCAGGTTTCCTTGGGCTCGATTATATGGAAGATTTTTTCAGTGTGTGGAAATATCCACTCATAAATATGGCTATCTAACCCCAGAAACCTCATTTATTGTTATCCTAGATTTGGGTGAAAAAACATTTTGATCAGAATATTTTACTCTCATTCTAGTCAGATATCTCTATCTCTATCTCTCTGGATCTCTGTCTCTCTCAGGGAATTCTCTAATTAGGCTAAAGATTAATATTTAACTCAAAATACTTATGGTGCCTTTAAGAAGTATCCCTAGTAATTTAAAGGGAAAGGGTTTTCAATATATAATTGATACTATACTAAGCTGGATATTTTTAATGTGGAATTAATGCCGTTACATTTAGATTGTAATACATTTACAATGTAATTAAATTTGAAGACTTAAAGGGAAATTGCTGCTTTTTTATAGTAACACATTTGTAGCCCAGCAAAATGAACACAGTGCAGTTACATATACAAACTTAGCATTCATTGTACAGTGATTAAAACATTAAAAGACTATAACTGTATGTTTGAATCTATAGAATTCTGCATTGTCTTAAATGATTAAAATCCCTAGTTTAATATCAAGAAATTAAAATGTTTTGTGCAGAAAGGCATCATTATTCAAAAAATTTATTTCTTAATTCTGTCTTCTAACCACAAGATCAGTACACAGAAGAAATAGATTTTAATTTCATTTTGTTGTTATTTTTGCAGAAGCATTAAGTGAAATATCCAGTATATGGCCATTTTCATGAGTGAGTTATAAATCAACCATCATAAACTCCAGCAAGTATACATTACAAGATTTATAATTTTCAGGTCCTTTGAATAAAATACAACTGGTTTGTTATAGAAATTGTTACATCAAAGGATACTACCGGCATAAACTATGATCTTGATATGACACACAAGCCTATTTAAAAGATCAAGTACTTATGTATTATATAGTTATTGAATTTATTGTTTATTTAACACATTTCATCAAAAAACGTGCACCTTTTTCATCAAAAAATATGCCAACTTGATAGTAAAACACACAATCCATGATTCAAAAGGCAGCAATTTCAAACCATTGTCTTCAGTGGTCCTTGACATAAAATACTCCAAGCATAAATTCAACATTGCATGCAAAAACTGGCCCTGTGCTTTAAAACAAGTCATCACACTGTTTACATACGTAAAAGAAAGACAACTATATATGTATCATTTTCAAAAAATCCTAGGATGAAATATAATATAACTAAAGAAAATTTTTACTAGAACAGATTTTTCCAGAAAATTCAAAAGCAAGTAAAGACACTGGTAAGTAGAACTTTGTTACAGGAACACGTCTTGTGCATATATGAATATTTAACTTAAAGCTGTAACACGTGGGTCTAAATTGCAATGCATAAAATGTAAACTTTAACACATTCTAACCATAGGATTTTTAGCTTTGGATCTTTTTAAAACTATAAGACAACTCTAAAAACCCTAAATACCAGTCAAAGTGCAAAAGAGGTCCTTCAGAACATATCCCTTTGGTATATTATAGTCGCATAGATAACAAAATTAAATAAGAAAATAAACTATTAGTTAAAGAAGTAGGTGAAAATCTCTGATTATCTCTTCTCCTCTTTGGATTTTTGTTTTGTTCCTGAAAAGTTACAAACAAAATTACAGGTAAGGCTTTTACCTGTAAATGTTCAAAATAATTGATTTCCAGGGTTTTTTTAGGTGGAATCTGAATGCATGCCATGAAAAACCATACTTGGAAACAAAGTAACGCTGCACTTTTCACCTGTGGGGAATGGAAGGTGTAAAGATACTTGCATGAATGAGACAAACTATAAATGACCAAGTCCACCTCAGTCCTGAGGAAATTCTGTGAATGCCATGGGCAGCATAGGATCATTCTGAGTCTTGTGCTGTTTACCTGAAATATTTTTAAGAAATATAATCTAGTCACACCACCAAAGGAAATCTTAATTTTAAGTCTATTAATTCTCCTTTAATTCAAGGGGAACTTAGTTTCCTTGAGTTACTCAGAGCAGCATCTACAAAATAATGAAGAAAGATATTAATATTCAAGTGACTTTTAAGACCAAAAATGTTGCCTATGCTATGATTTCTAACACTAATAATAATGTACAAGATGGAATCAGTTAATTTAAGGGAAAATGTGACTCATTACAGCTACATAATTGGCTTTTGAAAGTATTCCAAATATTAGCCTCTTAGATTTTATCTTATTCTAACAAGTATAAATGTGTAACATTGTAAAGTGCTTGATTCAACATATGCAATGTTTCTTTGTATTTGTTTGATACTCTTCTTTTCTGGTTAGTGTTTTCTCTGCCCTACATAAGAAATTGTTAATCACTTAGCCATGAATATATTGCCTTTTTGGTTTTATAAGTTTTATTATTCTAGCTTTTATATTTAGGTCTATGATCCAACTCAAATTAATTTGTGTGTATGGAGTGCGGTGGAGGGATGGAGGTTCATTACTTTTTCTAGATGGATATCTAGTTGCTCCAGCACCATTTGATTAAACAACCTTCCTTTTCCCATTTAGTTGACTTGGCACCTTGATTGGATGTTAATTGATTATATATATGTGTGTCTACTGAAATCTCTATTTTTCTACATGACACTGTATTTACTGTAGCATTATAGGGTATTGAAATCAGGGTATGTAAGTCTTCCAAATTTTGAGATTCTTTTTAAAATTCTTTCCCTCTCTGTGTACATTTTAGAGTAAACTTGTCTATTTTTTTTTCCAAAAGGGCCTGCTGAGATTTTGATTGCATTAACTCTACAGGTCAATTTGGAGATAATTGACTTTTTAACAACTTTGAGATTTCCAATTCTTGAACATGGTATACTAGTATACCATGGGTCATTTTAAATGTATCTAAGCAATGACTTCTGATTGTCAGTATAAAAGTCTTAGATGTTTGTTGTTAGACTTATTTTTATTTCATGTTTTATATTACCAATGTAAATGGTATTATTTTTTTAAATTTTATTTTTAACACTTTGTGGTATGATATAGAATTAAAAATTACTTTGTATGATGACTTTGTATACTTGGCCTTATAAAATTCATTTATTACTTCTAGTAGGGTTTTTTGTGTGTAGATACCTAATGATTTTATACATATAAATGATCTGCTAAGCACAAGTGTAGCCTCTTCTTTTCTAATCTTTTTGTTTATCTTTTTATTTTGAATTATGGCACTGGCTAGGATTTCCAGTATCAATGTTGACTAGAAATGGTGAGAGTGAATAATATCCTTGGCTTCTTCCAAATCTTAAAAGAAAAGCTTTCAATATTCTATCATTAAGTATGATGTTAGCTGTGGTTTTTCACAAGTGTACATTAGCAGGTTGAGGAAATTCACTTTATTCCTAGTTTGGTGAGACTTTTTATCATGAATGGTATAAAATTTTGTCTGGTTCTTTTCTGCATTTATTGAAATGATTACATAAATTTCCCCTTCATTATGTTAATATGGTGAATTACATTGAATTTTAAGTGTGTAATACAAGTATTTAAAGATATACATTTTCTACCTTCCTTAGCTGCATCCACAAATTTTGATATGCTCCATTTTCATCCAACTTGCAATAATTCTAATTTATCTTGTGCTTTTACTTCTTTGTCCCATGTGTTTAGATTTATGTCATTTAATATCCAAATTTTAGGGATTATTGATTGCTAATATAATAAAAACAAATAAAAAGTGACTCTATTTGTGGGGTTCCCATGTGAGCCAATATTTATATTGAGCCCTATCAACCTTAGATTTTATTTTATGTCATAAATGAAATTTGGAACCAAATAAGTTATTCCTGGTCTAATAGATCCATCTAAACACAATGTATCATTACCTGGAATTCAGATACAAATCCAAAACTAGAAATTCAAAGGAAAAATGTACATATAATAATAATAATCTTGTTCACACACAAGTTCAAAAACAAGTCTGTTTTCTTTTTGTGTGTGTGCTGCCTTTTTATAGACAGCTCAGTATCACTCGCTGTGAAAATCTACAAAAACATTGGTTTGTATACAGAAATTTTATTTGAAAGAGTTTTTTTAAAATAGAAATGAACATTAGATTAGTTCTCATTGCTTCATACTGCCTTCATATATCAAATCTTGTATACAGATACAGAGAAGTGTGCGTGTGTGTGTGTGTGTGTGTGTGTGTGTGTGTGTGTGTGTGTATAGCAGAAACCTACCATAAGGAAAGAACATATTCTGTGAACTGAGTAAAAACACACTGGTAAAGCATTCTTGGATAGTAAAGCTTATACCTTAAAAGTATTTTATCAGTATTTAGTTCTGAAGGATCTCTTGTAAGACACCACAGTATCGGAAACTTTCAAACTTATCAACCTCGTAAGAAAGGGTTTAACATGTTTATTAAATCCTAGCTAACATAGTAGGCTTGCAACTTTATTTCTAAGTGCAAAGAGGTTCTTACCCTATGCCAATTGCATACTTGGTAAAACTTTAAATTTTTTAGCCTTTAAACAAATAGTATACAGTCTGTTCATATTATACCTGTAAATTTGGCATTCTGAAACCTATAGTCACCGATTTAAATCTTCAGACTGTCCCCTGGAATCAGGTCTTCTTTTCTTCTGTTTAGATTTTTCACCAACCTAAATAATACATTAATTAGTAGCCAACAATGGTAATATAAGCTAATAAAAAAACAAAGACATTACATTGCATTGCAGCTCAAAATTTCACAAAGCTATTGCACATATTCAAAGACCTTCATGACACTGTTCTTGAGTCTTTTGAGTAACCTACAAAGGACTGAGGTTACTAGCAAAAGTGGTTATTATTTTAATGATACATCATTAATTTTCACCCTCCTATGTATACTCTTCCATCTTTAGGGTCAGAGTGCATGGTCAATGTAGCACTTCAGTTAAAATTATTGACACAATAAAATAATAATTTCATATAAATTTTCTAAGATTTATGGGAGCTTTAGTCACAGTCCTCTTCCAAACAATATTCCTTTTTGCTTTGGGTTTTCTAAAATTAAACAGTATATTTGGCAGAACTATCTTTGTAATTGGTGCTAAATGAAGTCAAATGCATGATAGGATAAGACTAAAAAGTCAATATTTGAACTGATAGAGAAGTGTGACTATGTTGTAAAGGAGCAGAGCATAATAGGCATTCATTTAAAATGTGATTTGATGAATGAATTAAATTACCACATGTAATGCGATCTATAGCCATTACAAAGCCAGATGTATTAGCTAATGTCTGAGCAAAAGGTAAACCACAAAAACATGCAGACTCATAGCATTTCATTCTTTCAAAGCATATTTCACTCACCAAAGGTTAACATTCCTTTCAGTGAGCTATATAGGCATGGCTGAAGCAATGAAAATGAAACACTAATAAGAAATGTGATATTTCTGCTTCTTAAGACTGTATAATAAAGATACAAGTAAAGCAGAACATTTGATTAGATACCCATGTGCCCCAGGCGGAGGTCATCACAGGCATGGAGAACACACATACCATTGACCCTCAGCATCTTCATGGAGAAGCTGAATGACATCTCCATTTTTAATCAGGAGGTCTTCTGAGCCTCTTTTTCTGCAATCTGTTAAGGCTTTATATTTGCCTGCTGACTGAAAGGTTGTTTTGAAAAATTACATTATAAACATGATTGCAAAACTACTTGCACAACTGCATGCTCTGTGACAAACAATTAGCACAGTACTTCAATGGTAAATGTGATAGCTGCAGCAGCTTTGCAGGAACAAACAAACATAAAGCAGTTTGTGATGGGGGGAAAAAGCGGAACATGTGCTTATTTAGCCTGAAGAACTCACTTTTATTTGCAAAAAGAGAGTTACACCATGAACTACACAGAAAATAACAGAGCACAACTAATTTAAGTTACATTAATCATAAGCATATATCCAGGAAAAAAAGAAAATTAAAATAATTTTAAAATACTGTTATTTGCAATCTGCTCTCATGAAAAATTTATCTTGGCACATACAAAAGGCAATTGCCCTGAACAAAGATTTGCTTATGCCCCCAAAAGGATTTCTAGGCTTTATACTGCTTGGCACAAGTAAAAATAATGGGTACAAAAATCTCTGGGTCCGATAGAAGCAGATTAAATGTTGTGCTTTACTTGACATTAATCTTTTTGCAGCTTTATATATTTTTTAAAGAATTAAGGTGTGTGTTTTTTATTTTACAGAGAGAGGAAGAGGGAGAAAGAGAGAAACATTAATGTGAGAGAAACATTGATCAGTCGCCTCCCATACACACCCCAACTGGGGATCAAGCCCATGACCTAGGTATATGCGCTGCCCAGGAATCAACCACCAACACTTCAGTGCACGAGACAATGCTCAACCAACTGAGCCACAGTGGCCAGGGGTGCAGCTATATTTTTAACTTGATTCATTAATAACCTAAGTAATCCAAGGCATACTGATTACATTTGGTTACAAAGCAGATTAAGAAGAAATAATATATCTCATGTCCAGATGTATTCCAAGATATTTCAAGCACAATATCTTACACACTGAATACATGATTTTAAAAAGTAAGAGGACCATAATTAATTTTTAAGGAAAGAAAAGAAATAACTGTGATGTCGAGTCTTTGCACATCCAAAGGAATTAACTTAAAAACAATATCCACATCACTTGGGATGAATGTCTTTTGAGCAGTATTTTTACCAAATGGGCTAAGGAGCAGACAGGAAAGAGCTACTTGATATTTAATAAAGTAGCTTCATAAAAATAGGAGAGCTAACCCCAATACCAGCTCTATGAGAAAAGCAGCACCCATTAGTTCTGACTTTTTTTCATTTTATAAAGTGAGGCTAAAAGAGAAGCTCATTGCAACCCATTTTGCTTTGGTGGAGCCTTCTTTTTTGTATGCATTTAACTATTTTTGTATGATTTTCTCAGTAGCACACCTTAGGGAATTATTGGGAGAAGAGGGAAACTAATAGGTTTTTCTACATTTCCATCCCCTATGATTAAAGCACTAATCAGTTTTGCATATTTGCTTTATTTTCTGACACTATAGGTGGGGAAACGCTTACTGAAGATGTTATCAGTTCTTGACAATCATCCCCTCATAGATTATCTACAGCAAATGTTTAAACCCCAAGTGGCTTCCCCTGACTTTTCACTTGCATCTGAACAACTACCATCCTTAAGCAGTATTAATTAAAGAAATGGAAGTTATTTTTATTATTAGTCTAAACCAGTGGTTCTCAGAGTTTAGGAGATAGACCTTTGGGGGTTCCTGACACCCTTCCAAGGGTTTGCAAGGTCAAATCCATATGAAGACATTATTTCCCTTTCACTCTTATCCTCTCACAAGTATACAGTAGTAGAGTTTTCTAATAACTACCTGATGTATGATAGCACAACAGACTGAATGCAAAAGCAGACTAAAGAGACTTGCAAAAATATTTTCTAACTAAATCTTGTGTTTTGGAAAATGTAAATTTTTAATAAAATGTTATTTAAATGAACTTACAATGGGTTTATTAATATTTTTAAAGAGTGAATAAATAACTATATTTCTTAGTTTTAATTTATAATCTGATAAATATCAATAAATGTAAACAAGGACTCTTTGGGATTCTCAATAATTTTTAAGAATGTAAAGAATTCTTACTTTAAAAAGTTTGAGCACTTATGGTCTAGACAATTAACTCTAGACAAATCTCCCAGCAACACTGAGCCTCAGCTTCCGCCTCTGTCCATTAGAGGTAATAAAGCCTGCCCTTCCTCTTAATAATACTATGAATATTAAATGGGAAATATTGTAAACTGTAAACTACTGTACATCTATGATTATGGTCACTGTATTATTAGCAGAAAGAATATTCTGTTACTTTTTTGAAGAAAGCATTCAGGTCAATGCTCTTCAGCTTTGTGGTTATCCATGCCACTATTCCCATATCTCAATGTTAAAACTGCCAAACTGATTTTGTTGTTCTGAAGGGCATCAAGCAGCAGTCCATTACAAAGCATCATTCCAACCCTCCAAGCTGGTGACTTCAGAAAATTGGAGGTATACCCTAGTCCTAACATCCCTCTAATAATCCACTAGGATCGTAACAACATTGCAAACTACTTAAATAGCAAAAGTACGTACAACACTTACTTTTACCTTAAAGCAACCTCCTTTAGTTTTAGGGGGTGACCTCTTGCTCCAATATGCTGACATTTGGTATCATTAGCACATTTTTTAACACCCCACTAAAATATATTCCCCAAATATTATTAATGTGTAATGTTTATTTCCTCTATTTTCCAATCTGGAATCTAAACTTATTTTTTTTAATTTCTTTATTGATTAAGGTATTACATATGTGTCCTTATCCTCCCATAACCCCCCATCCCCCCCCACTCATGCCCTCACCCCCCTGTTGTCTGTGTCCATTGGTTAGGCTTATATGCATGCATATACGTCCTTTGGTTGATCTCTCCCCTTACCCCCACCCTCCCCTACCTTCCCTCTAAGGTTTGACAGCCTGATCGATGTTTTTCTGTCTCTGGATCTGTTTTTGTTCTTCAGTTTATGTTGTTCATTATATTCCATAAATGAGTGAGATCATGTGGTATTTATCTTTCTCTGACTGGCTTATTTCGCTTAGCATAATGCTCTCCAGTTCCATCCATGCTGTTGCAAATGGTAAGAACTCCTTCTTGTTTACCGCAGCATAGTATTCCATTGTGTAGATGTACCACAGTTTTTTAATCCACTCATCTGCTGATGGGCACTTAGGCTGTTTCCAAATCTTAACTATGGTGAATTGTGCTGCTATGAACATAGGGGTGCATATAAAGTATATTTGACCCTTCTTTGTTCTTTGATTTTATCTCACATGCCTTGGTTGAAAACACAGTGGTGACGTTTAATTAAAGATGAAACTGCATGTAAGCCTAACCAATGGACACAGACAACAGGGGGGTGAGGGCATGAGTGGGAGGGATGGGGGGGTAATGGGGATAAGGACACATATGTAATACCTTAATCAATAAAGAAATTTAAAAAAAGATGAAACTGGTCAATGTATAGAGACTTGGAATAGATGACTATTCATCTCATCAACTTCAGTAGGAACTCCATGTATAGCACAAATAAGTTCTACTTACAGAGCAAAGTACTTATTGAATATTCATAATTGTTTTAAAACTTTAGGCCGTGGAATACACCACAAGGATACTGACAAAAGAATGTCCCTACATACTTCACCTATTTCATCAGTAAAACTGCTTTAAGAGTTTCTATTTATTTTAATTTGTCATTACTCACCAGTAGGGTTCTTTCTTCTCCACTGTCAACATAGGAAGAGGAAAAATAGTTGTTTGACCATGACTCAGGGCTTTCAGAGATTTCTTCAGTCCAAACTATAAGAAAAACATGGGAGGTGACAGTTACTTAATGGTGTTGGTCCATTGAAAAATGTAAATGCAGGAACAAACAAAGGAGAGAAGTAAAATTTACTATAATAAGCAAGTCTACAGTGGTCCAAGAATAGTATCTCCCTATAATAAAACCTCCAATTAGATTGCACTGTTTTAGAATTGCTGATATTTCAGAAATATCACCTCTTTTACTTATTAGGATGGTTTCAAGTTGGGGTTGGTGAGAGAGTTATTAAAAATAAATTAGCCCTAGCCAGTTTTGTTCAATGGCTAGAGTGTTGGCCCACAGAATGAAGGGTTGCAGGTTCAATTTCAGTCAAGGGCATGTACCTGGGTTGCAGGCTTGATCCTGGCCCTGATCAGGCCGTGTGCGCAGGAGGCAACCAATTGATGTGTGTGTCTCTCCCCTCTTTTTCTCTCTCCCCCTCCCTTCTACTCTCTTTAAAAATCAATGGGGGAAAATATCCTTGGGTGAGGATTACCAAACAAAATAAAAATAATAAGTTAAATAATATTCTAGAGAATATTTACCCCTTCTTATAGAAAATAATCTCTTCCAAAATTATTTCCTGTAGCCTTTTTATTGGTCCATTCAATTAGCACTTATATCATTATACCTAGTAATATTTTTTACTTATCTTATCTCTCTTATTAAGCAGAGACTATGTCATATAAGAGCCTTGCATGTTAAGATACAAATTAAGCAATCTAATGTAGGCAGAGAATTAACAGTATCACAACTTGGCCACACTAAACTGTTCATGTAATCTTATAACAGTAATGTCAACTTTCTCTGTCTTGGTTTCTACACCTGTCGAATGAAGGCATTGGTACTAGGCTCTCTCTTGACTGCTCTGGGGGCTATAGCACAAATGAGCTGATGGAAGTGACCTTTAAATGGATAACTGAAAGTTGAGCAATGTTATCATTACTTGTTTTTCCTCAACTAGTAGAGATTAGGAACCATCATTATTACTGCATATCAGGCAATCTGTTAGGCATTTCTCCAGGGAGGTCTATGCTGTTGATCCCACAGTTGTTCAGGTGACCCTGCTGGATGCTTCTGTAGCACCTTGTACTTCCCTTTCAAAATACTTTTCTCACTTAATTTTAATTGCTCCTTGAATTATCTTTCTTTCTTCCTAGCTTCATGGGGATGGCAGTTGAGTATATCTTAAACTTTATGCCCAGGGCTTTACACAATTCCTGGCACACAGACTGTGCTATATTTGATGAATTAAACAAATGGTTTGAAATCAGTGTAAATAAAACAATTTGCATTAAAAACTATTCCAGGTATAAATGACTCTATCCGTTAAATCTATGGCAGTTAAAGTGTGCATTCCTTTAAGCCAATATGTGTTTTATTCATCTTTCTATCTACACTGTGTAGCAGGGGTTTCCAGACTTGAAAATGCATCAGAAACACTCACATGGAGAACTGTACATCACAGATGGCTGCTGCATTTTACTCCCAGGATTTCTGATTCAGAATGTCCCGGGCAGAGTCAGAGAATTCGCCTTCCTTACAAATTCCCAGGTGATGCTAATGCTCTTGATGCAGGGACTGCACTTTGACAATCACTGCTCTGCAGTGCCCACCAGCATCTTGCAATCCAAGGCATATAAGCCTTATAAAAATATTTTAATTTAGTTTTCTTTATACAAAGATAATAGATGTGTAGATTTTCAAAATGAACAATGAGAGAAAAGAATCTGCACAATCATGAATCTTACCTCTTGATGACCATGACACATACCTGTATTTGCTTCTGCCTGAACTGTCGAAGTTGCCTCATGGACCCCTACCACAGTGCTGGTGTGCTCTGATTTAGTTATCTCAGGAACTATAAAAGCTTGCTGTTGCCTTCTGAAATAGTAAATACATAAAGATAAGTGAGCTTTTACATAGTCAAAGAATAATTAGAAATTAAAAACGGTATTTGTTCTACTGATACCATGTGTCAAGAACATACTCTTGAGAATCCATTCAAACAGAGCTAACTCTCCCTCATGTAAGTCTGTGTGGTAATAGTTCATAACATATAAAAATTTAAATCCTAGGATCCAAACCAGCAAGGTCTCTCTTTAATATGCAAGGAAAAAAATTACTCCCTTCTTGACCAAAAGCAGGTATATTGCTTAAAATCCCCATAGTATATAATACTGTATATTTGAAATTTGCTAAGAGGTGGATCTTAAATGTCCTTACCATACACACACACACACACACACACACACACACACACACACAAAGATAACTGTGTGAGGCAATGGATATGTAAATTAGCTTAACTATGGTGAATATTTCACAATGTATATGTACTTTAAATCCTCAAATTGTACTCTTTAAATATATAAAATTTTAATTGTCAACCATAACTTAATAATGTTGGAAAAAATAAAAACAAAATAATCCCTGTTGCTCTGTGAACTTTTAACCTTAATCAATTAAATAAGATGTATGTAAATGACAAAACTTTACTCTGATTAATACTGTTGACTTTTATCAGCTAATATAAAGTTAATTACTACATGAAATCTAAAGACTTCTATAATATGACAAAAGATTGAGTATTGTGAAGATAAAGACTTCCGCTGTGACTTTTAAATGTTTCTCTTAAAGCTCCAGATGAGCCAACATACTTTGCACCTGTTTTTAGCTACCTCTGAAAGATATGATGCAACAAAGAGAAAAGGTATTATTAATAAGTCATTCAATGATCCCTCTATCAGTCAGAGGATGCATGGTGGATTGGATTTCTGTGCCTAGGCTTTGGCATCAGTGTGGTGAATCTTTCTGCATATCTGTAAATGTTCTGTGGAAACTCCATTTTTTAGGATTCCTAGAGGCAAAATACAAGGGCCGCATCTCTAAACCAGCACTCATCAGTGCTATCTTTTTTTACTGCTACCTTCCTCAAAGACTTCATGATTGTGTCCAAGCATGGATCCCTCCAAGGACCCATACCTCATCTCTAACTACATAGAAAGAGAGACCAAGTCACCAGCAAATGGTTTCCATCTGGGACCACAAAGCTGTGGGCCAGTAGAGGCTGCCAATCCTTTACCATTCTTAAACTCTCTTTCTCTGATGAGATTGAAGATGTCCAAAAATACATTGAAGAGAAATCCATGCATGCAGCCACTGTTATGGTAAGCCTACCTGCCAGCTCCCCTCCACCCCCAATATACTGAGAACAAAGTATTTGTAATTGTGTTTGGCCCAAACTATTGTATTATTTTT
The DNA here is from genome assembly GCF_000147115.1 of Myotis lucifugus. Classification (NCBI taxonomy): domain Eukaryota; kingdom Metazoa; phylum Chordata; class Mammalia; order Chiroptera; family Vespertilionidae; genus Myotis; species Myotis lucifugus. The sequence goes on along the minus strand of NW_005871050.1, from coordinate 921,822 downwards.
TAACATCAAGGGGAACAATTAAATAACTATTAAAGACTATCAGTCTCCAAGTATAAGGACAGAACTGAGAAAAAGGTGTGCTTATGGAATGTGATGTGTTATTGCTAAAAGGGCAGGTAGTTTTTGTCTGAGATGCTTTAATTACATTGCTTCATGTTACATAGGGAAAATAAAAGATTGTGGGAGTAATGTTTCTTAAAGAATAACAACTTACTCATCATTCTGTTGAGAAGAAAGCTGGTCCTGTTCAGTTAACTGATTACGCTGCTGTTGTTGTTTAACTGTGGAATAAAAGAAAGTTTATATAAGCAACATTCAGAAGCCACACTTCTTCCTTCCTTGAAGACCAATGACTTGCATGCGTGCACACACACACCCATTCCCATTAAACTTCACAGACTTGAAATAACCAGAGAAAAAAAACCAGTCTGAATTTGGAATATGAGAGAACTGAAAAATTTAATATTTCATTCAAGAAATTTGAGGAGAACCAAGATGGCGGCATAAGGTATATATCTATACGTGCCACACCCCACAACCACATTAAAACTACAACTAAAAGACAAAACGGCTATCATCCAGAATCACGGGAAAGCTGGCTGAGTGGAAGTTATACAACTAGAAGGAAAGAAAAAAGCACATTTAGACTGGGTAGGAGGTGCAGAGTCGCCAAGAGCAGAGGTACAGAGGCGCATGAAACGGGCTGCAACTGGGTGCACAGTATTTTTCAATCGGAAGGAAGATACAAGCTCCTGACTGCACTGAACTTGTTTCTGGCGAGACTCTGGGGATCCACACTCCTATGGGGAGAAACTGGACTGTCTGCCAGTGGATCGGAAAGTGAGGGTGGCTTTCTCGCAGAGCTGCTCGCAGGGATCATTGTTATTGTGGGGGCGCGGGACTTGGGGACTCAGGGACGCGGAGACATGGAGGCACCAAGAAGCAGAGATGCGGAGACGCGGAGAGACGCGGAGACGCGGAGACCTGGAGACGGCGGACGGCTGACGGCTGACGGCTGATGGCTGACGGCTGATGGCTGACGGCTGATGGACAGCCATCGCTGTTTGCTCCACCTGGGTGATTCTCTGAGACCATGCCCCACCCAATTCACAACTCCACCCAAGCTGTGCACAGCGGCACAAATGAATTATCTGTCCTTTCGCAGCCTAACCTAACAAACTGCAGCTGGGTCAGAGAACTCCAAAACTTCCAAACCACAAACAAAAAGGAGAAATCTGCAGATCTTGCTGTAGCTCCTGCTGGGTGGACTCACACAGTAGCTGACTTTGCACCTCCTCAGAGATCCAGAAGCCAGTATACTCAGTGGTCAGATACCAGATTTCAACTCCTCACATCCATAAGTGACACACTCAAGAGGCAGACTCAGTGAGCACCAAAGCCCCACTGAAGCAAGTCCTGCCCCCATAAGGGTGTCTCCAGCACAGCAGTTCTTCCACTACAGACACAGCGTGTCCTCGCAGTCAATTGGCCTGGAGGTTATTTCCTCTCAGGGATACCAACAGCAATCAAGGCTTAAATACAACAAGACTGTGCACCCAGGGGTGCACCAAGAGTGTCCACCTCAGGTGATTGGGGAGGCTGAGCCACTGGGCCCAATAGGACACCTACCACACAAAGCCACTCAATCAACACAGGGAAGCAGCCAAAATGCAGAGACAAAGAAACATGTCGCAAATGAACGAAATGGAGGAAAGCAAACTACTGGATGTAGAGTTCAAAACCACAGTTATAAGGTTACTCAAGAATCTTCTACAAATCTCCAAGGAACTTAGTGAGACCTTCAAGGATCTTTTTTTAAAATATTTTATTGATTTTTTTTCAGAGAGGAAGGGAGAGGGATAGAGAGTCAGAAACATTGATGGGAGAGAAACATCGATCAGCTGCCTCCTGCACACTCCCCACCGGGGATGTGCCCGCAACCAAGGTACATGCCCTGAAATTGAACCCGGGACCTTTCAGTCCGCAAGCCAACGCTCTATCCACTGAGCCAAACCGGTCAGGGCATCCTTCAAGGATCTTAATGAGAATGCCAAAAAAATGGAAAAGAACCAGTCAGAAATTAAGCATACACTGACTGAAATAAAGAATAATATACAGAGATCCAATAGCAGACTAGAGGATCCCAAGAATCAAGTCAAAGATTTGAAATATGAGGAAGCAAAAACCACCCATCCTGAAAAGTAAAAAGAATCCAAAAATATGAAGATAGTGTAAGGAGCCTCTGGGACAACTTCAAATGTACCAACATCCGAATTATGGGGGTGCCAGAAGAAGAGAGAGAGCAAGATATTGAAAGCCTATTAGAAGAAATAATGACAGAAACCTCCCCCTACCTGATGAAAGAAATAGACTTACAAGTCCAGAAAGCACAGAGAACCCCAAATAAGAGGAATTCAAAGAGGACCACACCAAGACACATCATAATTAAAATGCCAAGGGCAAAAGACAAAGAGAGAATCTTAAAAGCAGCAAGAGAAAAACAGTTACCTACAAGGGAGTACCCATACAACTGTCAGCTGATTTCTCAACAGAAGCCATGCAGGCCAGAAGGGAGTGGCAAGAAATATGCAAAGTGATGAATACCAAGAACGTACAACCAAGACTACTTTACCCAGCAAAGCTATCATTCAGAATTGAAGGTCAGATAAAGAGCTTCACAGACAAGAAAAAGCTAAAGGAGTTCATCACCACCAAACCAGGATTATATGAAATGCTGAAGGGTATTCTTTAAGAAGAGGAAGAAGAAAAAGGTAAAGATAAAAATTATGAACAACAAAGCGACAACAAATACATATCTATCAACGAGTGAATCTAAAAATTAAGTCAATAAAAAAATATGATGAACAGAATAAACTGGTGAATATAATAGAAGCAGGGACATAGAAAGGGAGTGGACTGACAATTCTTGGGGGAAGGGGGTGTGAGGGGTGCGGGAAGAGATTGGACAAAAATCTTACACCTATGAATGAGGACAGTGGCGGGGGGGTAAGGGCATGGGGTGGTGTGGGAACCAGGTGGAGGGAGCTATGGGGGGGAAAAGAGGAACATTTGTAATAATCTGAACAATAAAGATTTAGTTAAAAAAAAGAAATTCGAGTATATTACTAGAACCACCCTTACCCCAACATTGCCAAACACTGATTACTTGAGGTCCTAAACAGTTGCTTCATGGTAAGGACTCAGAATTAACACAGTGAGTTTGATATGTTATTTCACAACTACTTCTTAAGCACTAGAGTTCATTTTCTAGTGTAAAGTTCATTCTCCAAAATAGTTTAAACAACCCCATGAGTCTTGATCTCTTACTAGTTTAACAAGCCCTTTCATTACAAATAGTTTAAAGTAAATATCATTCCCATTCCCTATAAAAATTATCACAAAATCTGAGTCAATGAACTTTACTATACTTCTTGTTTTTAAAAAAATACTGGCTTAAATTTACCTGTCAGAAGTTCTTGTTGCTTCAATAAAATATTTCTTATTTCTTTTAACCATATCATCTTCACATCTATATTTGAAGCCTAAAGATTTTTAAAAGGGGGAAGAAGAAGACATGTTTCTTCTAAAAAAAGATACTTTATATTAAACCAATGCAATTAAGTTTATCAAATATGAACCGGAACAGGAGTCCTGAACCACCATATTCAAACTAACATTTTGATTCTTCAAACTTCTAAGAAGCAAATAAGCAACCATCAAATTAGATGAAATAATGGTCAAAACCATTTTGAAACTGCCTTTAAATAATAACATTCATACTAATTAGGAAATATAATATCAGTTATTTTTCTTTGTAGGAGGGTTCTTTTAAAATATAAATGTTTTGTTTAATTTTTGTAAAATAAAACAAGTCCTACTGTTTCTGAAAAGACAAAATAGATTACTATTGCAGAGTAATCTTGATAACTGATGGCAGCAAGCAAGCTTCCTTAAATATCCTCCCTTTACTTAAAAGATATATTTGTTTAAAGATAGCAAGAAGTCTTATAACTAAAGCCAAGAAAACATATTTTTATGAAATTATAATCATCTAGTACAGAATTAAAACAAAGAAAAAGCACTGGGCACTTTAAACAGATAACATCATGTTCACCTGTCACAAGTTGTGATACAAATAATTATTGAAATTACAACATACTCTTGAAATGTTCTCATTCCTCTACCCTTCACTCAAACAGGTTGGACCTTACAGCATATCTGGCCAGAGATTTAACCATAGTCTTCAGTAACACAGATCAAGTGTCTATGGTCACATTGCTCTGTCTTGTAATCAGGTACTCTACTCTCTGAGTGCCAAGCACAAGAGGAACTCAGAACTGTTATGAATTTGTAACTCTAGAAACCTGATGGGGAAAGAGAAGCACCTGCTAAGCTCTTGGCTATCAGCTATAGTTGATAAATCTCCTAGTGAAGTTTTGTGAAAACTTAAAGCCCTAGAAAGCACCATAGGCATGCGTCGTTTTAAAAAAAGCCTGTTACTGAAAAAATGTTTACCCATACCAGAAAAAAATAATAACTAAATAATATTTAAGTGACCTATATGAAAGGAATGAGACATTTTATAATGTAACCAAAATGATTTTTAGAAAAAATTTTAAATTACCAACCTGGACAATATAAATTTCTTCTTTCCCAGCATACCAGATTTCAAACTTGCGGTTATCTCCTTTTACATATTCAGTGATTCCAACTTCATCCATCTATAATATATAAGTCAAAATTTTCATGAGCATTTTGAATACGAAATTACATTAAATCTACCCCCATCATATTCTAAATAAAATTTATCACTTGGGCAAAATACACATTTTATATTCAAAAAATATGAAATTATATGAAATGATATTTCAATCACAGACCTGAATATTTAAATGTTTGCAGTGAACTATGCACTTATTGTGCAAATTGCATGCCCCATTCCAGTGATTGAACCAAAGGTTATATATCTGAACATTCAAGTAGTCCATCTAAGATTGAATTCTGTTATAAATTAACTGTATACTCTGAAAACAAATTATGTCCAAAAGAAGTAAAAGTAAGCAACATCTGTGTTAAAAGGTCATCCAACATTAATTTAAATAGTTATTTTTAACAACTATTTTACAAAATAAGTTAATCTTACAACTTATTACTTATCTCTATAGAAATCCTATAAGTTACAAACATCTGATTTATGGGGTATGGGAAAACCAGCCAGGTACACAAGGAGTCCCTCCAGTTCCACCATTCTCTCAGCCTTTCTAGAAAACAAATAATCTGTCATGGGAGAATGATGTCTTTTTATAGCCAGTAAAATTTTTATATATAATATCCATTCCTTATCACAGTTTTTCTTGTCCTCCATATGATTGTGCAAAGCACAATATATTCCATTTTCATTCATTCTGTGCTGCTAATAGCACTGTTAATTCCATTTTGAGCAATTTTACTCCCTTTTACACACATTCTTCTTTAATCCCCTTCTCCGTTCTCTTTTCTTTCAATTCTTGCCCAGTTATCTAAAAGGAATATCTTACTTTCTGTTCCTTTTATGAGCCCTACAAATGACCCTAGTTAGGGCTGATAAGCATTCAAAGTAATGCTAGTGAGATCTCCATATCAAAGAAAATAAAAAGGATTATACTTAGAAATGAAATGTGACATATAAATGAAAGAGCCTGTGGCATCTACCCTGAATGTAGTCAGAAATTACTTTCTCAATGTCCAAAAATATCTTTATATTCCTATTCAACCACTCTAACCTACTTTTGCTTAAACATCAGAATTTAAAGTAATAATATCATATTCAATGTCTATTTAAATTGACTTCGCTTCAATACATTACTTTGTCCCAATAGCATGATAAGATGGAAAGCACAAGGGCTTTGGAGTCCAAGAGGCTGGGATTGGAATTGCACCTCTACCACTTAATAGTTATGTTTCTTGCTGCAAGTTGCTTAACCTTTCTGAACTTGAGTTTCCTCAACTATAAAATGGGGAGAATACCTATTGCATAGAGTTGATATAGGATTAAATAACAGGCATTAAATGCTTTGGTCATACAATGAGCTTTGTAAAGTATGAGTTTGCTTTCTCAACTTCGTTGCAACACATACAATGTATCATTATAGATTAAATGAGATTTTTCCAAGTTACCCTGGAAATGTAACCATTATATTTATCAGACAATATTATTCTCAGTTCCAAATTACATGTATACAGAATACATTTATCAAGAACACACAAACTGGACAGTATACAGCAAATAAATTAGAATGGGCCCTAGCTGGTTTGGCTCAGCGGATAGAGCCTCGGCCTGCGGACTGAAGGGTCCCAGGTTAGATTCCGGTCAAGGGCATGTACCTGGGTTGCGGGCACATCTCCAGTAGGGGGCGTGCAAGAGGCAGCTAAATCGATGTTTCTCTCTCATCGATGTTTCTAACTCTATCCCTCTCCCTCTCCCTTCCTCTCTGTAAAAAATCAATAAAATATATTTTTAAAAATAAATAAATTAGAATGGTTGCTACAGGGGTAGAGAGGAGGCACGTGTGGAGAATGGGGAGTAAAAAAGATGAATGAAGGAATGAAAGAATGAATGAACATGTACAGGCTTCCTACCTTGGTGTAGTGATTGAGAGCATAGACTATAGAGCAATCTGCCTGGGTCTGAAGCTGCACTGCACCAGCTATGTGCTCGTGGGTAAATTATCACTCTGGAACTTAGCTTTCCCATCCACAAAATTGGAATAATAGGTTACTAATAGTTCCCACTTATATAAAATTGCTATGTGGATCAAATGAGTTAACAATATTTATAAACACTCAGAACAATTCATAGCACATAGTAAGCATTGTGTGGTATGTTATTTTTTTTAATAGATGATAGCCCTTGCCAGGGTGGCTCAGTTGGCTGAGCATCATCATCTTGTGCACCAAAAGGTCATCAGTCAGGGCATATACCCAGGTTGCAAGTTTGATCCCCAGTCCGGCAGGTGTGTACAGGAGGCAACAGATCCGTGTTTCTCTCTCACAACGACATTTCTCTCTCTCAAAAAAATCAATAAATACATATTTTTTAAAAAAATAGATGATAATAATAAATGCATGAACTGAGGTCTCTGAAGAACTCAAATCTCTTCACCTGACTAACCTTAGGGACCTTTCTTTGCATAGAAAGGGCCAACTTAAAATATAGTACACAATTAGGTAAAGTACCTTCCCAAGAAGAGATCTGCACTCTGTCCAATATCAGTTGTAAATTCTTGGTTCTCAACCAATGTTTATTAGAGACATAAAAGACCCTTGGAGATTTGGGGGTTTGAAGGTGGGTTGCTAATATCCAAGGAGCAATTGGGCATTTGTAATGAAAAAAAGTGAGAGTTTTAAAGAAGTTGTGACACTACTGTCAGTTTAGAAGTAAAGCAGGGAAAGAGGACAGTAGGAAGAAGTTGGAGACCTAACAATGGCCAGGAACCTTGTTAGGAACAGCATGGAACTGGTAACCGTCGGAAGAGTCAAAAGCAGGGCCTGCTTATGTAGTAGCCTTCTGACACAAACACCTCAGGCCTATCTCAGGACACATTGCCTGTTCTCTTTATTACTGCTGAAAAAAATTCATCAATTCTCAAATATATACAACAATGAAAGAACATGCTCATGAAAAATGACTTGTATGCATGTATATGAGCATAATCAATGGATAGACAGTAGGGGGATGAGGGCATGTGCTGGGGGGTGGGAGTGGCTAGACAGAGGTCAATGGAGGAAAAAGAGACTCGTGTAATATTTTAACAATAAAGAACTTAAATTTTAAAAAAATGACTAAAATGATTAGTGTAATAATTTTCTCTACTTTCCAAATTTTTCTATAGCAAATGATATATTGCTTTTACAATTTAAAACTTGAAAGATAAAACTAATTAGGTGTAAAAAATCAAATTCACTAATTACAGACCCATGAGAGTTGGAAGTTCCTCTTATCAAACATCAGAACCATCTGGGAATATCACTAGACTGCCTGTGACTCTCTCAAACATTATTGGTCTCATTTTCATACCAAACTAATATTAGACCAGAATGGTAGTTTGGGTTATAGGAGAGAAGAAAGTAATTTCAAAAGATAGGACAAGACAAGTATGGACAGGATTCGGCTGTAGGTGGGTTTGAATACTGAGGGAGATGCTAGGGAATGGAGGAGGGATACAAAAAGGAAGGTGGGGAAGGGCTAAGCACATTTCATTTTTAAATTACACTAAAGAAAAGAAATAAATTCTTTCCTCATTGTCTCTTGTTATAAAAGCTCCCTGATACCAAGAACTCTACACAGTACCACCAGTAAGAGTGCTCATGGAGGAGCCTGGGTCACTTCTCATTATTTCACACTATGCTCTGCAGGACACTAAGGAGCCCCCTTAGGGACTGCTTAGGATTGGAGTGAGAGAGAAAAAGGATGGAGGCAAAGCTCTGCCCTGCCTCACTCATTTCAGGCAGAGAAGTTCTGCTTTACCTGACTTCTATATTAGACTTCTATTTAAGATTTTATAGATGAGAGAAGGAAAAATGGGTGAAGGGTATCAGAGGAAAGAAAAACTTCCAGTTATAAAATGAATAAGTCCTCAGGATGTAAGGTATAGCATGATGACTATAATTAATAATATTATGTTGCATATTTGAAAGTCACTAACAGTTCTCATCACAAGAAAGAAATTTAACTGTGTGGTGACAGATGTTAACTAGGCTTATTGTGTTGATCGTATCACAATACATACAAATACAAAATCGTTGTACATGTGAAACTAATATAATGTAATAGGTAAATTATACCTCAATTAAAAATATTGTTTAAACAAAGGGATGTACCACTAAAGTATAAAACCCACTCATTTGAACTGAAAAATTACACAAACTTAGATATATATATGAAAGAAAATTAGATTATGCAATTCAAATTGTCTTACTTTTAAAGAGCGCTTAAAACTGTATGACGGGTATCTACCAGAGCCTTCTCCACTTTCAACACGTCTTTTACAAAAAACAATGGCTTTTTCATACAAGAAAAGGTGCCGCTGCATTGGTTTGAATCTAGCAAAATCCTTCATTTTTGTAGCACCTTTTTTGTGTCCAGTCCAAACACTGAATGCACCCTGCACTATCATCTTGCCCAGCTCATTTAAGTTTCCCTAGAATAGAAAATCAAAACTTATTAGTACAAGGCAGAGCTACATTCAGATTCTTTACATCAACATTACAGTGTTTAGCTTGAACTACTAAAATCCTGATGCATAATTGATATAGTTTTTAAATTTTTTCATAACTTCTTACATTAAAACATGCCATGTGTCAAATAGTTACCAAATTACTATGGAGTATGACATCTAAAAGCTTCCTTTTCCCTGGCTTCATGTCTCCATTTGGAGGTAGTTTAGATAGGGAAACTCTCATCTCTTCCTCAATCCCGATTGGCGCATGACACCTACCAGTCCAAGTTTCTCCACTGGGTGGAGCTACCTCTAAAGATTTTATCTTTTTCTTCCATACCTATCCTGGACTAGGACAAGGAGAAATACTGGGACAACAGGTCTCCTTAGAAGACCCAAACATTCCTTCTAGCAGGATCACACAAGGTCTGGATTTGGGGGTAGGCTTTTGGGGACAAAGGGAGTATCACAAATAAATTTGGCTGGTGATCTGAAGCAATTCTCCCCTTAGCATTATCAGTAATAATGCTGACATTTAGATCTCCATTTGTCTGTCTCTTCTTATTTCTCAATTGGTTCCAAAAGAGGAAGAAAGGTATGTGAACATGCTTACCCCCTAAAATTGTAACAACCATTAAAATCTACTTACAACATAGCCATTTATTGCAATCTGATGCATAGAGTCATTAACTGACTTCAGTAAATCCAGCATTGTGTCAAGTGCCACCTTTAATTGTTCAGATCCTTCACAGTCTTTACTATATTTTAATAGTTCCTGTAATTAGAAGTCAAGAATTAGACTTAATAGTAGGCAGATATTAATAGCTGGAGAAAATGAATAAAATTTCAGCCAACATGCTTTCAAAGAGGAGTTCAAAGATAATGTCACTTTTTTGAGTAGTTTCTTTCATATGCTATTTGTCACATTAATACTATATTTAATAATAATGTCAAAATTGGAGAAGAAATGGAATATTGCCTAAACAATATAAAGTAAAGGACATTCAATGCTTTCAGTGCTGAAGAACAAAGTTTTTAGGACATACTAGAGATTAGTTTGTAAAGCAATCACATTTTTTGGTCCTCTACACACAAAAATTTACTTTTCTCCTTTATTGTTGAAAGTATTACAGATGTTCTCTTTGCTTGCTTGTTTCTTCCCCATTGACCTCCTCCACCCTGCACCACCTCCTGGCCTTCACCACTCTGTTGTCTGTGTCCCTGGGCTATACATAGAGCCTGCCTTCCCTCTGAAATTCATCAGTCTGTTTCATGCTTTTATGTTTTTGGATCTATTTTGTTCATCAGTTTATTTTGTTCATTAGATTCTACATATGAATGAGATCATGTGATACTTATCTTTCTCTAACTGGTTTATTTTACTTAGCATAATACCCTCCAGGTCCATCCATGCTGTTGCAAACAGTAAGACTTATTTTGTTTTGTTTTTAAACTGCATAGTATTCCATTGTATAAATGAACCACAGTTTTGTTTTGTTTTATCCACTCATCTGCTAATGAGCCTTTGTTTCCAGATCTTAGCTATTGTAAATTGAGCTGGTCTGAACATAGGGGTACACATATTCTTTCTGATTGGTGTTTCTGATTTCTTAGGATATATTCCGAGAAGTGGGATCACTGGGTCAAATGGCAGTTCCATATTTAATTTTTTGAGGTAACTCCATACTGTTTTACACAGTGGCTGCACCTGTCTGCATTCCCACAAGAGGTGTATTAGGGTTCCCCTTTCTCCACATCCTTGCCAGCACTTGTCATTTGTTGATGATTGTCATTCTGACAGGTGTGAGGTCATTGTCATTTTAATTTGCATTTCTCTGATGATTAGTGACTTTGAGCACTTTTTCATACGTCTCTTGGCTTTCGTATGTTCACTTTAGGGAAGTATCTATTTAGGTCCTTTGCCCATTTTTTAATTGGATTGTTTGTCTTCCTTTTGTTAAGTTGTATGAGTTCCTTATACATTTTGGAAAGTAACCCTTTATCAGATGTATCATTGGCAAATATGTTCTCCCATGCAGTGGGCTCTATTTTCATTTTGCTGATGGTTGCTTTTGTTGTACAGGAGTTTTTTATTTTGATGTAGTCCCATTTGTTGATTTTCTCCTTAGTTTCCTTTGCCCTAGACCAATGATGGCAAACCTTTTGAGCTCGGCGTGTCAGCATTTTAAAAAACCCTAACTTAACTCTGGTGCCATGTCACATATAGAAATTTTTTGATATTTGCAACCATAGTAAAACAAAGACTTATATTTTTGATATTTATTTCATATATTTAAATGCCATTTAACAAAGAAAAATCAACCAAAAAAATGAGTTCGTGTGTCACCTCTGACACGCATGTCATAGGTTCGCCATCACTGCCCTAGACAGCGGTCGGCAAACTGCGGCTCTCAAGCCACATGCGGCTCTTTGGCCCCTTGAGTGTGGCTCTTCCTAAGTCTTAGGAGTACCCTAATTAAGTTAATAACAATGTACCTACCTATATAGTTTAAGTTTAAAAAATTTGGCTCTCAGAAGAAATTTCAATCATTGTACTGTTGATATTTGGCTCTGTTGACTAATGAGTTTGCCGACCACTGCCCTAGAAGATGTATCTGTAAACATATTGCTATGAGAGATGTCTGAGATTTTTCTGCCTATGCCTTCTTCTAAGATTTTTATGGTTTCATGACTTACATTTAAATATTTTACCTGTTTTGAGTTTATTCTTGTGTATGGTGTAAGTTGGTGGTCTAGTTTCATTTTTTTGCATGTACCTGTCCAATTTTCTCAGCACCATTTATTGAAGAATCTGTCTTTACTCCATTGCATGCTCTTGCCTCCTTTGTCAAATATTAATTGAGCAAAATGGCTTGGGTCAATTTCTTGGTTCTCTGTTCTTGTGCTTTAGGGTGTTTTGAGTACAGTGGTTTTGTAGTATAACGTGCTGTCTAGTATTGTGATTCCTCCACTTTGTTCTTCTTCTTAAGATTGCTGAAGCTTTGGGGGGTCTTTTTTGGTTCCATATAAATTTTTGTAGTGTTTGTTCTAGATCTGTGAAATATACCATTGGTATTTTAATAGGGATTGCATTGAATTTATAGATTGCTTTGGGTAATATGGACATTTTAACAATGTTGATTCTATAAATCCATGAACATGATATATTCTTCCACTTGTTTATATCTTCCTCTATCTCTTTTTTCAACGTCCTGTAATTTTCAAACTATAGGTCTTTTTACCTCCTTGGCTGAGTTTATTCCTAAGTATATTAATTTTTTGTTGCAATGATAAATTAGATTGTTTTTTTTCATTTCTCTTTCTGAGAATTCATTATTGGTGTATAAAAATGTCGTCGATTACTGGGTGCTAATTTTGTATTCCGTTACATTGCTGAATTCATTTATTAAATCTAGTTTTTATGGAGTCTTTAGGGTTTTCTATGTATAATATCATGTTATCTCTGAATAATGACAGTTTTATGTCCTCCTTTCCAATTTGGATGCCTTTTATTTTTTCTTCTTATCTGATCGCTATGGCTAGGACTTCCAGTACTATGTTGAATAAGAGTGCTGAAAGCGGACATCCTGGTCTTGTTCCTGTTCTTAGGGAAAATGGTTTCAGTTTTTGCCCATTGAGTATGAGGTTGTTAAAATACATTTTAAAACAAGCTATGCTGTATTTACACATCACACAATTCACATTACACAGGGGTATGCCATCTTCATTTTCCATTGAGAAGACCCATATTAAATGCAGTTGCAAAACTCTAAGAAATATTTGCTTAGTTCTTTTTAACAATAGTAAAAATTCTGTAGTAAATGTTATAAATATGTCAATGTACATGTATGTACAGTTAAATAGCTAAAGAGACACCAGATATTCTCAGCTTTACATCTATGCTTCCAGCACTTGCATAGCCAGTGAACCAAAGGAACACACTGCGTTGATCCTACTGCTAAACCTAGCCTTCCTAGTCAATGAGTCTACCTATTTCTAGTGTTTTCTAGTCTTCTAATCCCTTTTCATGACTTTGGCACATCTGACCCAAAGTAAATAAACAAATGCTTAATGTACTTACCTTCAACAGTAACTGATATTTAGTGAGTCGTTGCACTGGTTTGAGTAAATAGGAATCCAGACCAAGTCTGTGTTTTAATTTTCTTTGACATTCCTGTGATAAAATATATTATCAATGAATTTAAATGAAGACATAGCCCTGTGAAAACGCCAAGTGTTCATTGAGTAGACACAATGATGGCAGGTTTATTACATCACAAGGAAAATTTACCAGAAGAAATTGATGTTACATGTGGTATGACCATTAGAGGCAGCATATTTGAAAAACTACAGTAAACATTATTTCAAGAATGTGTGAAGTAGAAAATTCAAAATTTCAAAGACTAAAACATTTATATATAAATTCATTGATGTGGAATGTTCAAAAGGTGAGAAAGCAACAAATGACCATAGATGAACATTACTAAAAAGTTCTTCAAAATATCCAAGAAAATTAACAGAAGGTTCAGCTCCACAGGCCAAGGCCCAGAAAAGAAATACGTTATACAGAATATAAATTAGATTGGGCATGAGAAGATGTTTTTTTAATATCACAAGAAAAATCCAGCCCTCATTAACTGGCTATATTCCCTGCCACTATAAATATAAGGTCATAACTTTGGGTCCTGGGAGCTTTGTAGGGTCTCTAATAAGGTCAAGATGGGGGCTGTATAGGATGAAATGTGTGTATAGGAAGTGCAGAATACAAAAGAAGTGGAAGAGGTTATACCTATGTAAGATTCAGGACCCCCATCTGGATATGGATAAAACCCAGTGTATAATCTAATTCAAACAATTATCAACCCTAACTCATGTTGGGAAGCAGCGACATAAGCATGATATTGAAGATTTAGAGGTAAATACCAAAAGAAGTAGCTAAAAGAGCTAAAAGTGGTTGCCTCTGGGGAGCAGCATAAATGTGGTTGTGTGTATGTGTACATGTGTGCATATGTGTGTGTTTGGGGGAGGGTAAAATTGCTTTTTAATCAATATATGTATATGCTGATTAAAGTACTTTATTTATTTAAAGTAGAAAATGAATTTATAAATAAGAAATATCCCAGTATCTTTCAGAAAGAATATATCCAAAACCTGAATAATTACTATACCTGGAAAAAAGCGCATTCTGAATACTTCTTCCAAATTGCCTCTGATCTGGGTTTATTCTGACAATATTTTGCATACATCTGAAAATCAGTTTTCTGTGATAAAAGCAAGTTCAAATGTATTACCAATTATGAACAATGTACTTTTCTTATCGAGAAAGTAAGAGCAAGAGTGAGTGTGGCTAAGCATTATAGGGAATATGGCCTAAAGTGCTGCCACACTGGCAGCTGGTCGGGAACCCTCTTTATAGTCCAAGAACAGCATGTCCATCTGAACAGGTAGAGGAACACATAATTATCCAAGTAATTTCACAGCTTCTACTTACCAAGTTTGAGAGTTAGAGGGAGAAAAGCCTTCTCTGAATGAACTATAAAAGCAGACTCATATTTTCACAACTGTGAGCTAATAGGGTACCAAGAAATACGCTCTTCCTATGGTGTTAGTCATTCAATTCCCTGGTGAGTGAATTTGTAGCTAAATTCCAAGGTCCTTGATTTATCATTGAGACATATCATTGTACCATGACCCATTAGACATCTGCCCATGCTATTCTCTCTCCCTGGAACCATCTTTATTTGAGCCTTATCTAATGGGATGCCTCTTACTCACTCTTTAACATTCATCTCATGAGTCATTTCTTCTATAAAGCCATTATTTATATCTCCAGTCTATGTAAGATTCACTTCTTCTTGGCCCCTATAGGATCATTTGTCTATCTCCAACATAGCACAACTCACACTATACACAATGGGTTCCCCATTTTTCTCTGTGAATACGGTAGTCATGGGCTCGGTACCCACATAGCCTAGCACAGTGGTTGGCACATAGTACGTTCTCAGTAAATGGCTGTTAAATGAATAAACATATCAAAAAGCATGTATTAAACTACAACTGATTACCAAGGACTCTGCTAACCTTATGAAAGATACTAGTACAAAGATATATAGGATATGGACCCTGCCTCAAAAACTTTTCCATCAAGTGGAGAAAGAATTCATGAATATATGTAAAGATGCATAGTAAATGTAAAATCCCCAATGAATACCATGGCCATTAAGTCTGACAGGAGTCCAAAGGAAAGAGATACTGCTGTTGCTTAGGGAAAAATATGGGCATCGTTTAAATGTGTTTCAATTTAGGATATGTTGAGAAAGGTAATAACCCAAATTTCTTTCTTAACATTATTTTCTCAGTCCATAAATACTTTCTCAGATATATATTAGGAAGCTTTCAATAATCTCCACTATCCAATTGACTCTCAAATTAAGACAGAACTGATATTTCAGAAACAGGAAGAACTAGATAAGCAGAGAATATTCTGAGAGGAAACTCTAATGGAAGAGAGTATGATTACAAAACTTGAGAAATCAACTGTATTAAGTACACTCTTGGGACATGGAGCAATGAGCCTCCCTGAATGATCTCATAGAATAAAAAAACAGCTCTCTGTGTTGCAAAGTTCCTGTGATAGATGCCTTGGGTCTGAAAGCCAGACTACATTTGATTCTACTAAGATTTCACATGTATTAGAGGGGAATACCAAGGCATCTCAGGCTAAAAATTAACCAAGCCAAGAATGGTTGTGCTAAGATGATTCCTAACTCTCACATCTTCATAGCTTGGATGGTCCTTGGACTCCTGGGATCACCCAGGGGTCAGTGGACACAAGCTGAGCCATTGAAGCATTTGCTAGCACAGAACACAATGGCCATTTACATGCTCTCGATATCCTATTGCACCAGTTTCTGTAACAAAACCTGGTTTAGCATTAAATACTTGCTCGAGTGATGTCTCCTCTAAAAATATAAAGACGTAAAGAACAATACCTACCTTGTCTCTAAATCTGTTCTTATAAAATTAGCTGCTATTTTGGTGGTCCATATTTATATATTTTTAAATAATAATTGAACTAACCCTTTCCAGGAAACAAAGTCCGACTCTTTCTGGAGCATCAATGCAATTTTCCAGACTGCTCATGAAAAGGCTATGAAAATTTCAGAGAAAAAAATAATATGTTTATGGGAAATAAATTGGTAAATAACCCTTTAAATAATATCATGAAAAATAAAATTCAATTCAGCAATTACATACTTGCTATGAAATTCATATATTTCTGCCATATTTCCAAAGAGAACATCCTTTTTATTTCTCAGGAGAGGTGGCATAAGATCAAACATCTCTGGATTATCCATCTCTGCTTTATAGCCCTACCCAAAATAAAAACATTTATTCAGTTAAAAAAAGATTCACATTAACAGTTGATTGGCCCACCAAAGGTGTATGTACAACAAAATGTATAGGGGATTAGTGGGTGAAGCTGCTTGTAATTTTAACATTAAACCTTCTATTTCCCAAAACTATACATCATTATTTTTTAGAAAGTAGGACATGGAAGTGAAGGTTTTCTACTCAATGGGTAAAATAAAATGATAGCTCATTGGCCTTCAGGGTACTTTATAGTATAGGAAACAAAATAGAAACCAAGTATGAAAAATTATATTACAGGTCATTAACTTCTACTTAAGCTAGCAATAAGTGTTTAGGTTTTTCAGACCAAATTCATACTATGACACTTGTATGAAATGAATGTTTTTCTCCCATTTTTAGATCTTTATATCACAAACTCTAAATAGTACCATGGGAATAATTAGAACCATCTGCTGTATCACTAAGAGAACAGCTTCTCTCCTCTATAATACATTCTGAATCCACAATTCTTACTCCTGAGGGAGAACCTGAATACACACATCTGACAAACATGCAGTCTCAAGCCATAGCAGAAATACCCACTGCTGCCATGTGACAATCAAGCAAGTATGCGGGAAGAGAAGACTGCCCTAAACACTTCCTAACAGATGTAGCAGGGGAGCATTCAGGAAAAGACAGGAAAATACAATTTGACGCCCTTACCAACAAAACAGTAAACAGCTCGCGAACATAAATCTTCTCAGTCTGTATCAGCTCATTTAGGACATGGCTAAAATGAAAAGATCATATTTATCAATTATTCTATTGTTTTAGAATTGCATTGCAATATTTCAGTTATCATTATAAATTGTCTAATGTAAAAATTGTTAATCACAGGAACTACCAATAGTTTTGGTTTCATTATTAAAATGTAAAATTAATTCTATGGTTTCTAGAATAAGTACCACCACAAGATTCTAAAATATATTTAAAAGAATGGGGAGCGGTGCTCAGGACTTATTTTTAAATGGGGAAAAAAAACACCTTTATTTCTAACTCACTAAGTTTAAGAATCAATTTACTAAAACCTCACAAACTCTATTCCCCAAAATCTGGGAAATACTTTTGGGGAGGGGGGCAACACAGTTTCTTAGTTATAATTCCCTTTCTATCTCCCTCTCCCTCAAAAAGAAATATTAAAATTTTAGGCGTAATTTTTCCTTTTTCCCAGTAATGTTCTGATATTTTTCAAGACATTAAGTGGATTTATTATACTGGGTTTCCCAAGTATAAATCATACTTAAGTTTCTGTAGTAATTTTGATTACTAGCACTTTATAATAAAACTAGAGGCCCAATGCACGAAATTCGTGCAAGAGTAGGCCATTCTTCCCCCGGCTGCCAGCACCGGCTTCCCTCTGGCCACCAGCAGGCAGCCGGACCCGGGCTTCCCTCGCAGCCCGGCTTTGTCTGGAAGGTCAAATTAGCATATTATGCTTTTATTATTATTGATACATTTTCCTTCCAAAGCAATTTCCAATTGACATTGTATTTAAAATTTGTTTCCTCACTCCCCACTATAAGTAATCCTTTTAATTTAACTTCTATCTTTATCCTCTTTTTTATTTTTTACCTTTTAATCATTAACCTTTAAAAATCTTTAATACACATACACACACACAGGGTGGGGCAAAGGTAGGTTTACAGTTGTTAATATGGAAAATAATGTAATCAATAAATAATAATATAAGCACAAACTCTGTGTTTTGTGTACTCACAACTATAAACCTACTTTTGCCCCAACCTGTATGTGTCTAAATATATCTTGCTCTAAATACTGGCTACTTACAACTCTATGATATAAAATTTAAAAGGTGAATATACTCATCTCTGGAATGTTAACAGAATACTATAAAAGTGAATGAAACAATGATTATTAACATGTACAAAATAACATTGTATATATACATAACCCTTTGTAGTTTTTGGAACACTGTCCCATTCACTCTGACCTCATTTACAAAAGAGGATACTAATATTCTGTAAAGGTCTAGTTAATTTTCAAGTCACATAAACAGAGCATATGTTAACCAGGTCTAAATGCAAGACTTTTGATATTTCATCTAGTGTTCTTTTCATCAAATCTTGTATAACCCCATACTGTGAACTCAAAAATCCCAAACATGTTCGCCTTGGACACTGAATCAGTGACTCCTATGAGTAGATGTATATATGTCTGTTAATAAATTAAAAAATACTTCTTTAAAACATCCAAGGTATTGTTATTGTTCAAACTGGAGGATGGACCAGAACTTCTCTTCTCCAGACAATCATGCACCACTTCAATCTGAAATGATGAAAATAAGTTAAATTAGCATCGAAGTAGGTATAGTTCTTGTTCAAAAAAAATCTGGCTCAAATTAAGTTTTCTCTAGGTCCAAACTGTGTAGATAAATTGAAAAATAACCCTATGATTATTTGTTCTTTCAGATATAACTCTGATATGTACTATTAAAAAAAAATTTGAGTTGCCTAAGAGGGCAGATTTAAGATAATAATTAGAATTTGCTTTATATATTAAGTAATGTTTCATTTATTTGGCACTTTGGGGAAATGAGGTTAATTCATAAAAAGCTTATTGTGCAAATAACTAAAGTTTATTCACTGAAGAACCAAAATGGCTTGTCAACCTTAATGTTTTTTAAAGATTTTTTATTGATTTTTTTTTTTAGAAAGGAAGGGAGGAGGGGGAAGGAGTGAGGAAGGAAGACAGGGAGGGAGGGTGGGAGGGAGGGGGGGAGAGAGAGAGAGAGAGAGATCCACTTCCTCCTGCATGCCCCCTAGTGGGAGTATGAAACCAGGCACGTGCCCTCACTGGGAATTGAGCTGGCAACCCTTGGTGCATGGGAGGACGCCCCACCAACTGAGCCACACCAGCCAGGGCTCAACCTTAATGACTTTTTATGGAAACCTTTCTAGGAAATATTACATGAATCCTTGAATTCTTTAACCCAGGATACAGAACATCGTTGATCCTTTTCCTATTCACTCAGTGGCATCAATCATGAACATAAATGATATGATAAAATCTAATGATATACTCCAGGGCTAGTAAAATGTGCAGAAATGTCTATTGTTTCTTGAAACGACTGTTTCCTGTTCATCTGTCTCTGCTCTCTGCCACATGTCAGTTGTTGCTATAAGTGATCTCCCTGATCCTAAACTGCTAACTTATTTGCAGACCCTATGGGACTTGGACTACCTTACTGAATCAACTGCATGAGATTTAACACAAAATTAGCATTTTGCTCTTCAGAAGCATGTGAAGTATATTCCAGGGATCCTGGTTGTATTGAACAGCTGAGATGAGCCAAAACCCTAACCTCCAAGTAATGTAACAACTGGAACCCCAAATCAAGTACGAGATCTATCAGCTAAACTGTATTTCCACAGAACATGACCTACTTATTAAAAATACAGGTGGAAAGGAACAAACATTTATTGACTATAAATGTTTGCTCTTCAGAAGCATCTGAAGTATGTGCCAGGGATCCTGGTTGTGCAGGCACAGTCCTAGGTCCGAAACACACATCATTACATCAAATCCTCACAGCAATTTAACATGCTATGGCATACTTATCCCCATTTTACACATGGGAAAACTGAGGCTCAGAGAAGTTTAGCAACAGGGCCAAGGTTCATACCTTGTAAGTAATGAAACAGAGTCAAGCCCATGATCTGTCCCTATTATCATGCTCCCTCTTTAAGAGCATGCTTTGATTTATGTCTGCTCAATGTACCAACTGTTATCATTTTAATGCTATAATTAGGACTGAAAATGCTGCACACTCCACTTATCAGATAAGTATGCATTATTTACTTTTAAAGAATTTCTGAAATACAAGTTTTTAAAGTTCTGAAACATAAATATCTACTTTTAATTACATAAAGATTTTGCAAATGGACTTGAAGTGGAAGAATGTGTGCATTTTGCAAACTAGTTCACCAGCTACAAATCTCACCGAGAAAATGTACAGAGCCACAGCAACTGAATAAATACACACAGTGGAATGCTAAGGTAGTTATGAATTAAAACTAGAACCGAAAGACATGAAGGACGATGAAATTTGGCATTCAACCTGTTTCCTTCTTGGACCAGAAGTTGTGGCTGTATAACATGATAACCAGGCATGGTATGTAGGTTATTCACTAGCCTGTTAATAATTGTATAAAAGCCTTAGAACACTACCATACACCACATATTTTTCAAAGTAGTTCACAAATATTAGAATATTTTATTTTTATACTAACTCCATAATGAGGGTATCCTATTGTTATCTCCATTTTACAGATAAGGAAATTGATTTCCGAGAACTTACCCAAGGTTATACAGCCAAGTGATGCAACTGGGATTAAAAGCCAGGCAGTCTGGCTCTATAATCTGTATCACTATGACAAACAGCCCGTTGGCAATATATTCTTGTCTTTATTTACCATCAAGAACACACAAAGAAAATGTAGGACATTGCAATTATGATCAGGCTACTCTCTGAAGATACCAGAATATCATGGATAACTGAGAAGGAATCATGTATTTGTCAAGAAATGAATAAATGTCTTTTTCAGCCCAAAGTATGGTCCATTAGAACTGTCCTTTACCCATGCTTCTTACTTGCAGGACTGGAATTACTTATGAAAGAAATCCCCTTTTATAAAAATGTACATCACTTACTTACGATTATTGAAATGGGGTGCGGGGAAAGAGATGCTGGAACATACATGAGATATTCTACAGAAATTATTTTGAATTTGACCCAAGATTTGAGAAACTACTCATTCATCTGGGAATATGCCAGGACTGCAATTAGACACAATGCAGCATCAGCTTTTCCTTTTAGATTAAATAGGCTTTCAAAAACACAATGGTTGAGTGATTAAAAATATGGTTTTAAGACCCTATACCTATTCTGGAACTACAGTAATAAAGTCATCTTTGAATTAATTAATGATATTTACTTTTAAGTTGCTCTGATTTTGTTTCCAAGTCTTCTTCCCTGGGAGAGAAATGTGAAAATATTTCAGACCAGAGTGAAAATCAACACTTACATGCATGTTTATTAAACAGGAAGATAGTAATATTACAATGTGTTTATATCAGTATTTTTAAAATCACACTATACAAAACACTTGAATGTTTAAATTTAGCTATATGATCTCAACTTCTTATTGAGTATACTTTTGCCATGTATCAACCCATTTTCTCCTTCATGAAACATTCACTTGATTGACAAGCAAGCATGAAGCTGAGTGATAGTACACATAAATTATTTGTAGATGTGGTGTTCATCTTGACACATAAGCATTTAATTAGATTGTACCTCACTGATTAACTGGGTCAAAAAGTTTTGAGAAAAATCTAAACTTAAGTAATAATTACAGCATTTATTTTGGCACTTACAATATGCCCACATTCTTGTAAGCCCTACACAGGCATTTTCTTTTTCAAACCTCAAATCACCTTAAGAGATAAGTACTACTTCTATCCCCATTTTAAAGATACGTAAGTAAGGTTACTATCTTGTGCAAAATCAGAGGTGGTATTTAAATCTAAATTGTCTACTATCAGAATCTGTTTCTAACCACTATATAAAACAACATGTCTGAAGCATGTTAAGGTGCTAAAACGAAACAAACCAAAAAACAACTTCATCAAAATTCCAAACTTTAATCTTTCTGTTCTTCCTGTTTAATCTTTCTTTTTCTTTCTGTTTAATCATTCTCTTCTGTTTAAAAAGGGTGAGCCCCTATATTGTTATGCAAGGAGTCCAGATGTTCTGACAAAGCCCAGTGCCTGGTCCACTCAAAGACTAGGTCATTTAAGCTCCTAATTCTCAGGGCTGCTGAAAAGGCTGCCACCCACACAGGCTTTGTAGGTCTCTCTTCTCCATGGAAGGAACATACTTTATGTCTTTTCCTCCTCAGCAGGAGCCATTGCAAGGCACACTCAGGGAAAGGCTATTATGCTGTTATGTTCTCTAAATTTTATACTTTCATTTACTTAAAAATGCATTACATGTTTTTAGGTTTATATAATCATATATATAAATATAAATTAGACTTACTGGCAATTACTATATAAAATCAATTTCTCAATAAATACTGATGTCCATCACTTTAAAGACACTTGATATAGAGATCTGAACTTATTTACAAAGGTAAATTAGGGATCTTCACTAACTAGCTGTACTAATTAATTCTTAGCAAATACATGAAGAGATGAAAAAGGAGTATTTACAAAAGGCATTTTTTTCTGAAAAGCAATGCAGATGAATTCATTCTTTTAACAATGTAAATATGTATAAAACTTATTGAGTGCCTATACTATATGCTAGGCTCCGAATTTGGTGCTAGGGATACAAACATAAATTGCACAGAGACCCTTCCCTTATAGAGCTTACAGTCTATCAAGAGAAACACAAAACAGGAAATAACACTAAAGGTAAGACAAAATAAACAGGGACTTGTTATCACATAGCTTGACTATCCAACTGAACTGGGAAAAGGGGAGGAGAGGCAGGAAGAAAAATATTATCTAAAGGAGGTGGCCTACAGTAGGAAAATTAATAGAGGAGTAGGAGCTAGTGATGGGAAATGAGAGAGGGAAGGGAACACTGTTCCTGAAGAAAACAGTATATGTGAAGTCCAAAGGCAAGATAACTAAGGGAATTTAAGAAGGGAAAATGGGGAGACAGGGAGACTCCTATAGTTGTCAAAGTAATAGATGATATTAACTTGGATTAGGGAAGTGGCAGTGAGTGATAGCAATGGGAATGGAACTAAGTGAGGTTTTTTTTACCGATGAGAGGTGGGGCATGAGTGAGAAGGGGAAGCCAAGGGCCCAGGAATCATGGTGCTATTCACAGAGATGAGGAAAATAGGAAGAGCAGGTTTGCAAAAGAGAAGCAATCGGTTTGGGGTACGCTGAGTCTGAGTTGTCTATAGGAAATTTGAGGAGGCAAATTGTAAATGCAGGTAAGACTAGACTAGAGTTACAGATTTAGGAACTCAAACCACATTTTACCCCTCACAGACAATGTTCTTCCATAACTTCCTTCTGTATTAAATGTTAATTCAACAAATATTTGTTACATCCTGCTAGGTTCCAGGAGACAACTGTGCTAGGTACAGGATTCTATTTGATACAAATTAATAAAAATAAAAGCAAGGAACAAAAAAACAGCTTAACTTATTTTATGAAAAATTAGCACTTATGCTTTGATTTGACCCAAACTTATATATCTGGCTTAGCAATTAAAAGTCTTGAAGAATTATTTGGAACTTATTGTTATAATCCCCATTACTCACAGAGCAATAGGGTAAAATGAATGATGTTTGTAGCATAAGTAATGCTTTGATTTAATTTATAAACCATGACTTATGATTAATAAAATCATTAATCTAACCATTCATGAAGCTGCCGTCTTCCTCATAAATGCACTAGGCAGTCTTAAATTGCAGCAAATTCAAGCTACTCCCAACAAATAATTTTATTGTGGATGACACAAGAGTCTATAAAATGAAAAACAGCTTGATTTATTTTAATAGTGAAACTGTTTTCCTCTTATGAGTGGTCATTTGATGAAAGCGCATAATCTACTTTTTATATAGTCATTTTCCAAGACTAAGTGTAATACTGAGAGAATAATGGACAGTTATTATGAAAAAGAGAGAAAGTTAATTGTAGGCAGAATGCAAAAATGAATGCTGATCGTTTTAAATGCCAAAGTGATTTTTCACATACACAAACTCAGAAAATGTACTAGTGAAAAGTAATAAAGATGGGTACCTTTCAAAAAAAATTTACATGCTTGAAAGAAAGTATCCAACTCCCACTGCAGAAAGAAAGTGTAACACCATTAACTAAGAATATCAGAAATTAATGAAACAACACAAAGCAATATGCACTTTAGTGATTAAGGCAGTGAGTGGGATTTGGACAGTCTCTTCAGAATCCTGTTTCTCAACCCAAGGTGTGCCACTTCTGGAACCCCTTTCAAGGAGCTGAACTTTTAGAAGACTGTAAAGAAAGAAGCCTTAGTCGGAGTCTTGTTTATTGAATACTTCTTATGTTCTATAATTTTTTTCACAGGAACCCTTTGAAGTCAATAGGTGTCAATGTTCCTATTTTAAAGGCAAGGAAACTGAGGTTAAAAGGTTAAGGGAACTGTCCAATGTCACACAGACAGTAAATGAATGCAGGAATCTGAGATCTTAGGAATATCCACCTGTTCTATTTTCATTCTCAGTTATTGGTTTTTAGCCCCTTATTTTTTTTTTACTTTTTCCCATATTATCATAGTCAACATTACTTATTTATGGGATTGGTCAGTTTTATTTGTGAGTATATTTTTATGTTTAATAATTATTAATTATATAACTTTGATCATCTTAGCCTAGTTACCTGCTTTCCTCATCTCTTTTAAATATGATCCATACTGGGGCGGGGCTGGATTTTTAAACTCATTATGCCTGGCTCAAGCTTTCTATGAATTTCAAAATAGTTCCCATACATTAATAAAGCCTCTGATTCTCTTAGATAAGAGAGCCTGAATTTAGTCCTACATTCACCCATCCAACTTACTTAAGGCCCCAAAGCCAAATCACTCTCCCCCTTCAAGAGGCACCAGAGGCTGCTCAAGGGAAACCTTGGAGCAATACAGTCATCTTATTTCCAGAGCAGCTCAACAACATAGTGAGGATAATTATTTTATCCCACAGAATGTAGAAAGGGAAATGGATATTACATGACTGAAATAGGTCAACAAAGATTAAAACCAGAAAATGGACTCTGTGACAGGCAAAATTGTTCTATTTACTTGCATTTATGTACAACAGACAAGCCATTCTATTATCCAAGCCATTTACTTACTAGAAGCTTATAAGAACCAAGTAATAGTTTGAGGTATATAGTGTATATGCATGAGTATGTGCAGGCACATGTGTGTACCAGTATCATATGCCTTCCTTCTTCCACCTGCTGAAGAAAAGGGTGAATTTGATGCGGGTATAAATATTCACACTCATTGCAAGTCTGGACTATTCAGTACAGATTTGTAACATCCTGTAGGAGTAACAAAGTAAATAAGAGCAGTAAAATAAAAAATAAAAGAGGGAATGTAAGATTCTTTACCAGGTTTAGGTGAAAAAAGGGGTGCTTTAGGTATGATCGCTTTGTTGGAAGCAGGTACCACAAACTGGATTGGCCTCACATGCTCATATTTCAGGTTCTTGAAACCAGCTTGTTGGTTCTCAAATACAGTTCGAATGCTTTCAAGCTTGAGTTGTACAGTCTGAATTTGAATCTACAGGTTGTATAAAAATTTTATGAAATATTTTATGAAATGGGATGATTACAAATACTATCAGATTTCTCAGACTCAAACAGTCCAAAAATTAATGTAGAGGAATTTAGAAAAGTAATGGAGATTAATGTATTATCTCCACATAACCAAAACAAATAAAAGAAAAATTCATCAAGCAGTCATGAAATAGGCCACCACATACAGTGATTTACCTTTCATAAACAAGAAGGGATATTGCCTGGAAAAGAAGGCATATTTAGCATCAGAAAGCCACCAAGTTAAGCACTGTCACAGGAGTTTATGTTTCTTTTAGCTCTCTATGTTGTAAAAGGCTCCTCAGAGCCATTATAAAGAATATCTCCCTCTGGCCTTCCTAGACAATTTGACACAGCTAAGCTTGGTGGCATCCAGAGAATGACTCGGTTATTGTCACAGCCATGTTTCTGTTTTTCTGGGGCATTCCCTAAGATCTGATGCTAAACACAGATTTAAATACTGTTCCAATCTTTGCGTCAATTAGACATTTTAGCAGCAAACAGTATCACAAATAAACTTATCTACAATGTGAAAACAGTGCTTCATGACATCTCCAATGGGGTGGTACTGAACAAACCTAAAGCTCTCCACCCCACCAACAGCAACTTCCGCTTGCTCCCCACCCCCATCAAGAAGACCCAGATCCTTTCTTTAAACCTTCCTTCTCAAACTGAGTAGAAGCAATATCTGTATCCACACAGCGTCTGCTGTTGGTTACTGCAGCACAAAGAAAAGATGTTTGGGCTAGGGTGATCTTGACATTGGCCCAATATTTGCCAATACAGCTTTGGTCTTTCTCCAATGATGCACAAGAAAATGTATGTGAGAGCTCCTAGTATGTGAAAAGAGTTTTAAAATAATGGAGTCAGAGCTCATAAAGAAAATTACTCTTAATTAAATAGCAAGAATAAGCCTTTGGATTTTTTGAAGCTTAACAGTGACACTGATATCACCTCTAATCCTTAAGAGCACTGTGTAATTGCAATTTGATATAAAGTTAGCAGTGAAGTAATAAAACTCTTACAATACTAAACCTACGGTAATTATAGTTTTTAAAAACGTGTTTACTTAAAAAGAAGCCTCTTATTTTGAGTTCAGGGGATAAAAGTAAATCAAATTCATACTGTAGGGTTTTAGTAGCAAAGTTTATAAAGGGCAGAGCCATTTCAAGAAAATGTTCGATATCTTGGAGGGCTTCCTGAGCATTTTCTTTAGACTGAAACTTATCTATTTCCTGACTTCATCACAGCATTGAAGAGCCTGGAGAGCACACTACACACACACACACAAACACACACACACACACACACACACACACACCATAACTATGAGTAAATGAAAACATATATGTTTGTCCCTTAAAACAGTGTTTATCAGTTTATCAGTCCCGGCTTCTGTCAATCAGGGTTACTTTCAGAGCTATTAAAAATAAAGATATCTAGGTTGGGTCTCCAGAAACTCTGATTCAGTAGCTCAGGGCCATAAGCCAGGTATTTATGTTTACAGAGCTCCATGGGTATTTCTGATGCACAACCAAACCTGGGAAGCACTGCACTCATTTCATAACAAGGAAATCATTCTGCAGCAGAAGCCTGACCATTCTATCAATACTAATATTTGAGCTGCATGCTATTTTCCCAAAATCAATAACTGAAATATGAAACTCCTAGCCAAATATAAAGTATAATATGAAAGCATAATGATTGCTCAGGACAAGGATAAAAGTTTCCTTGCCATAGAAGATGTGCAGATTAAAATGTTCATGCTCAGATATGATGCCTGTAAATGATAGCCCTATTTTTCATTCCACTGCCAGGAACAGATCTTATCTTCACTGCTTACCCATGAATGGGGTCAGACCCTCAAGCAATGGCAGAATATTTTCCAGTCACTTTAATTTTTTACTGCTATAACTATGAAATGTGGAAAGAGTTTCAGGTTTTATCAAAATACCCCCCCAAGGTTCCGTAAAGTGTTCTGTCTGCAAACTATCACTAGAGTAGAGGCTTCAGAGATGTACCCAAAATAGAAAGAAGCCATCACAACCACAATCTCAATATTCAGAACAGAGGCCGAAATTCTTATAATACTAACCTGCTATGAATTCTGCAGAGTTAATATGGATTAAATAAGCATAGTCAAACTCAGACCTCTTGCAAATTCCAAAGCTATACCAGACCCTGACCATATAACCTCTGAGAAGGACCCAGGAAAAATATTTATCTTCCTTTTCAGAAATGCACCATGCCACATGACACTACCTGCTGTAGACGTTTATGCATTTCGAAGGTCCAGCTGAGTTGTATCCGTTTGTGTTTTGTCTCATTAACCAAAATATCAGAAAGATAATGTAGCTCGGTGCACCTCTGGCAGATCAAATCAAGTGCATAATGGTGATTTGATGTAAGTCTGTGTCCATGTAAAATCACAAACTGGACCTTTGCTAACAAATCCTGATTTTGAGAAAGAAGTAAAATAATAACTGCATGATCTCTGTTCAAAGAGAGGGAGGAATAATTAAGAAGCAGACTGATTGAGCAAGGAGATATTTTGCCAAAAATATGATTTGATATCATACTTTTACAGGCTGCAAAAAAAGCTGTTACAGTAATTAGCTATAGCAGTTGATATCAGAAACTCACACATTTCTGGTAATATAAAAAGAAAACTATCCAGCCTCCCAGAATAGGAATGAGATGTGCTTCTTGTGGGTTGTACAGATTTAGAACAGAACCCCATATATCAAATGAAGTACACACCAGCCAAAGAAAGCTAATTGGTTTCACACATGTCAGCCTTGGAAATCCACCTGACACCTTTACAGACCTGAAGTGAACCTGTCACAGGGTTTGCATGTCAAAAGGGATCTTAAAGGCCTTGCCTCCACATCAACTGCTGACTCACCCCCACCATAGTGACTGAAACATAATAGGAGCTCAGGAAATGTTTGTCGACGTAAAATAAAGAAACCTGAAGCCCCATATGAAGAAGTGACTAGCCTATCTAGATAGTGGGCAAACCAGGGTCAAAATAGGAAGCAGTTTAATGGAATAGAATTCCAGTGTTGCAAGATGAGAAAGGTCTAGAGATCTGTTGCACAACAATGTGAATACATTAAACACTACTTAACTGTACACTTAAAATGGTTAAAATATTAAATTTTGTTATGTCTTTCATCACAATTACAACTGAAAATTATTTAAAAAACAAAAACAAACAATAAAACTAAAGCCCCCTAGTTTCCAACCCAGTTTGCCTTCTTTTTCTACTCTACCATAGGGATCTGTAAATTGCCCCACAATCACAAAGATCTACAAGCACAATTCCAGAACTGGTCACCACAACTGCTACCTCTCAATTTGTGTTTCTTGGTGCTGGTGGTTCACCCATAAATCTATTTGTTCGCTGAAAACCCACCTTAAAAACCATGGCCTTGCCCTCTCATACAAAACAGGAGAGCAAAGCTAGAGTTTGTTAACTAGTAAAGCCATTAGTCCAAGCTTTAAGACTGGCAGCTGGCTCTTTTGAGTCATGTATCTCAGGTACGGTGCTGAGTGCTTTATCTACAACACCTAAATGAATCCTTACAATCTACTCTGCAAAGTAGGTCCTTTCATCACCAATTTATAAATTAGGACATTGAGCCTAGAAAATGTAATCAATTTACGTAAGGTCACACAGCTTGTCAGATTAAGTAGATCTATCTATATGAACGTATGCTGGTTCAAATAGATATAACAAATGATGGATATTTATGGAATTATGTTCTTGTATGTTTCCCTTATTTCCAAGTACCCAAATAGGATTCTTGATAGACATTTTTCTAGCTTCTTCAAATGATTTATGATCTTGTTCCCACTGGCAGGCCTAAAATATTTCACACCATTATCTCAGAAGCTTCCTACATGATATATGCAGTGTCACTTCAGGCCCACATTGAACAGAATGGAAAACAGACCAATATTATTGAAAAAATTATATAGATTGTTGCTGAGAGATTACCAGTAATCATAATAAGGGTTTCAACCACTGAAAAGCATCAAAATGTACTATCATACTCCATAAATATAATGAACATCTGAAATGTAATCTTACCTGAGAATTTTCATCTAAGTTTTCCAAATGTTTTATTTTTTGTTTTATATGAGCTATATTCCCTGTGACATCTGCCAACTCTGCTTGTTGATTTAATAGAAGTTCAACTTCACGCACAAGCTAAAAATAGTAATAAAAATTAGTCTTACAAGCAAATAAATTATTAAGCATTTCCCTTAATAATCAAGTTGTATAGGAAATGCTATTAAATAAGAACATCAATATGAAAAAATTGCACATATGAAAAATATTTTCAGTTATTTTATTCACAGTAATTCATATAATCTGCTAAAATTTAAACTCCTAGATATCAGTGTGTATTGATTATTTATAAAATATCACTATGTACATATGAAAACATGTATATGTGGACATGTATGGAAGTATGTATAAGTGTATATACCTATACATATATATTCCCTAGCTCTATGGTGAACAGTTCTAGGAACAAAGACCCTTTAGTAGCAATGAGGACTCCTAGCATCCAGATGTTGGTCTTTAACATCATTTTCCAGAGAAAGAAACCAGAGCTTCTAGAATATGTCTGGTTCCAAGGCTGAGGCTTGGACCATCTCTTTATGCTAGAAAGTAAAGAAGTGATCAAATAATATTTGGACATATCACCAGGACATGGTAGTTAGCTTGAAACACCAAAATAGTAAGAGCAGTAATAAATTATGAACCATTAAAAACCTATGAAGCCATGGACCCAAAAATATAGATAGATAGATAGATAGATAGATAGATAGATAGATAGATAGATAGATGATAGATAGATGATAGATAGATAGATAGATAGATAGATAGATAGATAAGGAGAAGGGAAGACCCTTGCTTACAGTAGCATGCCTATGTGGACTGGTAAATGTGGAGGAGACACTAGAGAAAAAAAACCCCAGCATTTCACAACTATTATAATAAAGACTATTTAAATCAAGAAAGATCAATTGATATTAAACCTATGGTTATCTTTTGATGAGGAGCAAGATATTTGCATGGGCCCAGCCGCTGTGGCTCAGTGGTAGAACGTCGACCTATGAACCAGAAGATCACAGTTCGATTCTGGTGAGGGCACATGGGTTGTGGGCTGGATCCCCAGTAGGGGCCATGCAGGAGGCAGCCGATCAATGATTCTCTCCCATCATTGAAGTTTCTATCTCTCTTACCCTCTCCCTTCCTCTCTGAAATCAATAATATATTTTTTAAAAGATATTTTCATGGCCTTAAATTCTCTCCCCACACATTTCCTATTAGATACAAGTGGAAAAAAGTAACTACACAGTGGAGAAATTTAATAGCACCCTGACTGTGTGATCAAAGTCTACATCAACAATGAGGGATCGGTGGACTTAATTTCCTCCAGATGTGATACCTTCAGAAGGACACATCACATATGCGATATTCTAGGTAGTCATACACAGATTAATCTAATCACGAGAAAATGTCAGACAAATTCAAAAAGAAGATTTTATTTTTAAAAGGACTGTATTATACTTTTGCCTGTCTGTAAGTTATTTTTTTACTTAATTCCTTCATCTTTTTCACCCAGCCCCCTCTCCCTCCTCTCTGACAGCTATCAGTCTGTTCCATGTATTCATGCCTCTGTTTCTATTTTGTTCATCAGCTTATTTTGTTCATTATATTCCACATGTCAGTGAAATCACACAATACAATATACAGATGATGTATTATAGAATTGTACCTCTGAAATCTATATAATTTTATTAACTAATGTCACCCCAATAATTTCAATTAAAAATAAAATGAATAAAAAGGACTGTATTATTAAAAATGTCAATGTCATAAAAGACAAAATATGGCTATAGAAATGTTCTAGATTAAAGGCAACTAAGGAGACATGACAACTTAATGCCATACAAGACTCTCTAGACTGGACCCTGTATTATACATGGGAAAATAAGGTTGGTTAGAGCATCATCCCATGCACTGAAGGATCATGGGTTCAATTCCTCATCAGGACACATACCCAGATTTTGGTTTCCATCTCCAGTCAGAGTGTGTAGGGGAGACAATCAATTGATGTTTCTCTCTCACATTGATGTCTCTCCCTCTCTCCCTCTCTCTCTCTCTCTCTCTCTCTCTCTAAAAAAAAGAATCAATTTTTTTTAAAAAAAAAAGGATAGCTGAAGAATGGGTCTCTCTATACAATGGCTCATACAAAGCAAACTGCCTGCAAATAGACTGGTGGTAAAGCACCGAGGAAGCCACTAGCTACTAAAGTCACTCTCAAGAGTACACCTTCTACCAAAGGGGTGAAGAAACCTCATCATTACAGGCCTGGTACCATGGAACTTCCTAAAATTAGACGTTAGCAGAAGTTTGCTGAACTTCTGATTCACAAACTTCCCTCCCAGTATCTGGTGTGAAAAATTGCTCAGGACTTCAAAACAGATCTACGCTTCCAGAATGCACCTGTTGGTGCTTTGCAGGAGGCAAATGAGGCCTATCTGGTTGGCCTTTTTGAAGACACCAACCTGTGTGCTATCCACGCCAAACATGTAATAATTATGCCAAAAGACATCCACCTAGCACACCACATATGAGGAGAGTGTGCTTAAGAATCCACTAAGATGGAAACATTTCATTCTGTTAAAAAAATTCTCTTCTTCCTGTTATTGGTAGTTCTGAACATTAGATTTTTTTTCCATGGGTCAAAAGTTACCTAACTATATGCTTGCAAAAAGGGGACAAAAATCAGGTATTAGCAGTTATTCCCATTTTCATTTGTGTGAGAATTTTTTTAATATAAACGTGGGAACATAAAGCATTGATGCAAGTTAAAATGTTTCAGTAAACAACATTCAGCAGTTTAACTTTATAAAAATGTAAATAAACATGTTAATTTGGGCAATGTCAGCATTTGGATTTTTTTTTTAAAAAGTAAACTTCTTATTGATGGCAAAAAAATGATAGTATCAAGTCAGTTGGCAAAATTGGAATACTGACGGTAGATAATACAAAAGTATCGCATTATTGTTGAATGTACTAAATTTGGTAACTGTACTATAATTATGCAACATAATATTCTTATTCTGTATATTCAAAAACATCACATTTGACAATATTCAAAATGTTATGAAAGTTTGAAATTGCCAAACAAGTTTTTAAGTTAACTTCCTAAATATACAGAGTCTATCTGATGTCACTATGAAATACAGATCATGTCAGTGAGATTATAATCCAAGAAGAAACAGAATATAACTGCAGTATAAAAATTTAATATGGATGCAAATTAAGATATATAGAGAGGTATAATAGGTATGATCAGGGAAAGTGTTACTTTTCCATGTGTTCATTTGGGGAGGAGAGAGAGACACAAATATCTAGAAGGACCAAGAGCAATTTGACCTATTCTTTCAGGACGATTTCATGGAGAGCATGGCATTTCAAAATCTGTTTGAATTATAGGAGGGAAAGGACTGGTAGTAACTGTGCCCTCTGTCCAGAATGCAGTGCCCCTCCAAGACCTAATCCTGCTAGAACAAATGAAATATCAAGCAAGTAAGCCACTCATGGGTAGAAAAAAAGCTGGCCACATGGAAGACAGAAAAGAAGTGAGTTTTCATGGATTCCCTGGTAACATATATGAAAGAGACTGTGCGGAGCTTGGACATGATTGCAAAGAAAAGAAGCAACTAAATCTAGGGCAGTGATGGAGCTGAAAGGCTGTTCACAGACTAAGGAGAAGATGAATACCAGAGGACTTGGATCTCAGCTAAAGGGCAATATTCCAGAATTTTCAGTAAGTGGACCTTTTGAAAAACATGATCTTCTTCAAACACATTTTTTGTTTGAAAAATGAACTTTTGCCCAGTCATACTCTTGAATTATCAGAAGAAAATTTCCAGCTCAACCAATATAAAATTAATTTTTCCACACAGAAACATCCAGGGTCTGTTTGCTCTACTAAAATTGCAAATGGAATTCAATGCAGTGCAACAGGTTTGGCGTCTGCCATTTTTTCAAGCTCATACCTTTCACTGCTATTTTGTGGGGTAATGATGAAACTATTGGATTTAAAGATCTTCTCAATGACTCGTCACAAAATAAAGGAATGGGAAAACCACACTTGATGGTGGAATATACACTCAGTTTACTATAATGCAGTGTGCTGATCATAGAAGTGGAGGAGCTACATCTTGTTTACAGTCATCTTTTTACTATAATTTTATGTACACAACATTAAAAGTACTGGCACATGAGAATCGTTGCCTAAATAGTATCTGATCATTTTTAATTATTTGGGTCTTTGATTTATGGCCATGTGACAGTTGAAAATACTAGAGATGATGTTTAAACTCCTAATTTATATGTAAACAATAGCTTTTTATGTCTTTAAAACCTATTGCTAATGAATATTATAAAACTCACAATGGGTTCCAATTCAACCTATTTTCTAGGTAATCCATTAATTGAATTTTGAATAACCATTATCAGTATTTGAGTCTGCAGTCTTCATAGTAAGCTCTTTTAGAGTAAACATCTATAATTGACTTCAGTGGTAACACTTCAACTTAAGTACAAAATTAAATATTTATATTTTACCTTGTTTAGGTAATATTCGTACTTACATGAAAAATATTTGCTTTATTGGAGCTACTTTAGAAGTATAGCTATTCTTTGATCCTACTGGGGTTAAAAGCATAAGTTCAGAGTTTTTTTATTTTAGTCTTGCCTTTAATGTAAAAAAAATTAAATAAAGCAACCAGCAGATGTCAACTTAAAAAAAGGAAATTAATTCTGTATCTCTTGACTATATATGATGGATTTTCCAGAAAAATCCAAATAGAATATACTTATAACCTTTTAAATAATGTATAACTAAACATGATTTAAATTTCATCCATCAGGCTTTTCATAAATATAAATTACTGAATCAGAAAAAAAAGTTTTGTTAGATCATGTAAAACATAGTCAGCAGAGGAATATGGTATTTTGAAAAATCAAGAAGGAAATTGATATTATTTTCTAGGAAAGCTACCCCATAAGCTGAAAGCATTTTATATTTAAAGTAAATTTGAATAACAAACATCAGAGTAGACTACAACTTTAGTCTTTCTCATATATGTTAGCACATAAGTGCTCTTTTGAAGGAAATTAATGAGCCACAGAAGTAGAAGTCTTGGCATTTAGTAGTTTTTTTCTTCATTCAAGGTCAAGGTTCACTCACAGTTGCCTCCTCCCCCCACCCCATCTCTCCGTGGGTTTAAATGGTCATCTTGGAGACTATTTCTAATGATCAAGGAATAAAAAACTCTGACATAATGAAAATATATGTATAAAGAAATATTTAGTCCTGACCGGTGTGGCTCAGTTGATTGGAGTGTCATCCCGAGAATCAAAGGGTCAAGAGTTCAATTCCCGATCCGGTCACAAACCCAGGTTGTGGGTTCAATCCCCAGTCAGGGTGCATGCAGGAGGAAATTGATCGATGTTTATCTCTCATGTCAATCTCTCTCTCTCTCTCTCTCTCTCTCTCTCTCTCTCTCTCTCTCTTCTCTCTAAAATCAATTTTTTGAAAAAGAAATGTGTAACTGACCTCTTGAAAATCCTGCTCAAACTTCCATAGTTGCAGATACTG
This sequence comes from Myotis lucifugus, assembly GCF_000147115.1. NCBI lineage: Eukaryota > Metazoa > Chordata > Mammalia > Chiroptera > Vespertilionidae > Myotis > Myotis lucifugus. Next base: position 886,178 of record NW_005871050.1, on the reverse strand, counting down.
CTCCATTTTTAGTTGGTGTTTTTCCCAAAATTCATCAAAAGCAATTTCCATATCATGTACTTGAGTCAGCAATCTTAACAAAGAAAAGTCATAGAATTCCTTAAAAACAAAGGCTTGTTTTATAAGTAGGTAGATAAACTGGGTATGGACATTAAGAATTATAGGCAAAGTCACAGCCTATAACACTTGGTCCAAGTAAAGAACATCCCTGTCCACAGAACCTAGTCTGCAAGCAAATGAACTTCTGTGAGACAACTCAGGAATGAGTTCTTAAATTTCCAGAGATCCAGGAATACTTTAACACTTAACAGATTGCAGCAAAAATGCATAATTCTCTTTCAAAAGTATAAAATAAGTAACTCTATACCCAAAAGAAAGTACTCACTTATTCACAGTTTGCCAGTCACCACTTATTTGCTCATGATGTTCAAATCTTGAACTGATAGCTTCTTCAGGGTCAGGCACTTCCAGATTTGTTAGCAGAATTTTTCCTTCTTTGGTTACAGCTGTAATATCATTCTGTACAAAGGTACAATAGGGGATGTATCAAATACCTGCCAGTAACCTAATCTGAATAACCTGAAGAGAAGGAAGAATATATCTATAGCATGCAGAATAAATATAATAGTTTAGAATGGTCTTTGCTTTCATAACTGAAACCATCAAGGAATACCTCAGTACCACAGAATCCAAAAGCTGTGAGAATCTCCAAGAAGCCTCTGCCTGTTGAGATGGATGCTACAATCACTATTTCTATAAGATCTTTACAGGCAGAAGTACCCGATGCACTATTTGTAGCCTCCTTCTTTTATTGGTAGAGAGTTCTAAGTTATTCTATTCTGTTAATATTTTTAAAGTACTTCAATAAAACAATAATAGCATAATAAAGTGTACCACACTAGAAAGCATACAATTGCAAATAGTATTTATATATATTCAGATATTGTTAGGTAAATGCCTTTCCTACTAAAATTTAATTGTTGCCCATCACTGCCTGCCTTAAGTATTATGTCCACATTTGGATTAATTAATCTATCATGAAGCATATGCTTCTATTCAGAAGGTTTTAACCTTGGACGGTGGATTCTTCAGGCATGTAAGAGTAATAATGGCTTCCTTCAGGAGATCAAAAAATGGGGTGTACATGTATTTTTGTGGAAACATGTTCCATGACACCACCATCAATATGAATCTCTCTATATAAAAGCCTAATATGCAAAGTGTCCCCTCGGGAATTCGACTGACTGGGAGTTCGATCGCTCGCTATGATGTGTGCTGACCATGAGGGGGTGGCGCGGAATGAAGGAAGGCCCCAGCAGGCAGCCGGCAGCCACTAGGGACCCTACCCTTGCTTAAATTTTGTGCACTGGGCCTCTAATAAGAACATAAACATTAAGAGCTATTGCCAACTATGTGCCAAACACTGCAGTACATATATCATGTACTTCATTTCATTCTCACAACAGCTCTACAAAGTATGCATGTATCATCATCAACAACCTCACTGTACATATGAAAAAAACTGAAACTTTGAAAGGGTAAGCAAATTATCCAACACACAGCGTTTGAGAGACAGAGCATTCTTTCCTTGAACAGTTTTGCTTTTAGATTGTGATTCAAAATTTCACTTTCTCTCCTCTTCTTAATTTAAAAATGTCACCTCTAGCCCTGACCAGTTTGGCTCAGTGGATAGAGTATTGGCCTGTGGACTGAAGGGTCCCAGGTTCGATTCTGGTCGAGGGCATGTACCTTGGTTGCAGGCACATCCCCAGTAGGGAGTGTGCAGGAAGCAGCTGAATCGATGTTTCTCTCTCATCGATGTTTCTAACTTTCTATCCCTTCCTCTCTGTAAAAAAAACAATAAAATATATATTTTTAAAAATGTCACCTCTATATAGAGCTTGTACCTGTCAGTACCCCAGCTAGCCTATTATCATATGAAGAACATGAGTCTACATGGAAGCTTAGTGGTTATTCAGATCATTCATAAACTTTTTGGGAAAAGTGAATTTAAAGTATTTGGTGACTCAGAAACCTTCACAACCCAACACTCCAAACAACTGGGTAGGAGAGCTAAATCAACTTCTTAGTTATTGTAGAAAACATCAAGAACTAGTACTCTATGGAAGAGAAAGCTTGTAATTAATTTATCAATGTTTGGCTTAGTCCCAATGCTAATATATGGCAAAGTTGAGACTAGAAACCAGGCCTCCTGACTTCTCATCAGGTTCTCCATTTTACATCCTACCTGTGGCAAGGTGTGTGCCTATTGATACTCACTCTAACTTTCCAAACGAGAGTGCCTTTTCACAGGATAAAGAATATATAGTAACAAAAATGACGCAGAGCATTTATAAACTATTCAATTTACAAATAAACAACTTATCAAGAGAATACATCATTTACAAAAGGGACACTTACATTCAACATATCCAGGACATTCTCCTCTTATATTCTTATTTATATTAGTGTGCTTTATAATATATAAATATATCTTTTGTCTCCCTACCCACTAATCAGTGTGAAATGGACACATTGAACACCTCTCTAGAAAAAGACCATGGAAAACATTTGTTCATCTCCTCTATCAGACATACCTTTAACAGGTGATACTTTTCAGCACGAATTGCAAGAATTCCTTCTATTGAAGGAATATCTTCTGGTAGGTCTGTCTCAGCTAGCTCGGTTCCAAAGGATTGTAACATTTGAGCCATATCTTTCACAGTGAGGGCAAAATTTTCTATAGCCTGCAAAGAACCAGTGATTCTTTTAATTCTATGGAAACCCTGCCAGCATATCAAAAGCTGGGTCAGTAATTGTATTTACTTTTATTTAGGTATGAGAGCAAACGCATAAACTACAAACTCTCCTCTGCTAAGGAAAGTTGGCATTGCCCTTGACAATCAACTAACTTTGCATCTCAGCCTCCAAAATCTATAGTCAGGAGAAGAGTCTTCTTCAATGCCTTTTATCTAAATTTCTGTACTTATTTCTTAGACACCGATGAAAACTACTTCTTAAAGATGTCATGTACTGAGTAATTTGTTTTATGACCTTAAAAAATAGTGTTTTCCTTATTCTAGTAAACTCTGTAATTGTAAAATTACTTTATAATAGCTTTACTTCTGAAGATAGATGAGAATATCAAAGTCACTTTATATTTATTATAGTTTATGAACAAGTATTGGCATTCCAAGCAAGGTGATGGAATGAGGTGATGAGGGAACATCTACTCACAGCAATTCATTTCAGGTTCTACTGCCCTAAAATGTCAAGTAAGATTTTGTTATTTATTTTGTTTCCAAATCAATTACTCAGAGAAAAAAGGACAACATATAGAGACCATATAAATCCCCTGTTTACCACACAGCTCAAGGTATCTGCTTTTCTTATTTATAGCCTTTTCAGTAAAAGGCTAGCACTGCTAATTTTGACAATATACCTTCATATGAATGACTAGGACCATTGAATGAAGAATAAACGTGAGAAAAATAGAGCTCCGGTTTAATTAAACATCATTTAGTTACATCCTTCAGAAGGTTCCTGTGTTTCTGGGATTTGGAACAAAGATTCTTAGACCACAAACTCACCCCTGTGAGGTGCCAGGCCTTTGCCTATTTGTAAACTTCTAGAACAGAAGGAGACTTTGCTACAAATATAACTTCCTCAGGAGCACCATTAGGATGGTAAGATTAACAATATGATTTGCAGTTTTTAGTCCTCTCCCAAGGATATGTTTAGAGAGAAGGGAGGGAGGGAGCAGGAGAGAGAGACACAGACAAGCAGAGACAGAGACGTTGGATCGGTTGCCTCTGGTACACTCCCTGACTGAGGATCAAACCCACAACCTAGACATGTGCCCTGACTGGGAATCGAACCATTCCGGTGTACAGGACAATGCTCCAATCAACTGAGCCACCTGGCCAAGACATGATCTGCATTTTTTTGAGGGCTCACCGTATATCAGGTCCCATGCTAAACATTTTAATCTTCCCAATATCCCTATAAGTTAAAGTATTATTATTCCCATTTTACAACTGGGAAAACTGAGATTAAGAGAGGTTATATAACTTGGGCAAGGCGACACAGCTAAAAATCATCAGTGCTATGATTTGAATCTCAACCCTTTGTTTCTTCAAGTTACTAAATGGCCACAGAAGGGGTGAACAGAAGAAGATCTCCTTATTCCCTAGGCCTCTCCTTCAACTGCCATCCTCAGTGATTCTTCATCATTTCTAGGTATTTCCTATAGAAGAAAATCAAGATATTGACTTATATATGTTTTTTAAAAAATAGGAGCCCCCAGAAATCTGTTTTTCCCAAAGAGGAAAAGAACTCTAGCACTAGATTTAAAAGCTCACATGAACTATAGGCTCTACAGTAAGGGCAAAAGAAACATACATTTCTGAAGATGATCCATTCACTGTGGCAGTACTGCAAGGTGCCGCCTAACTCAGGGGTTAATTGCTTGTCATCAATGTATGTCAGCAAATCACTAACTGAGCTCAGCATAACAACCTATATAAATAAGCAAGAAAGATACTGTTAACTGCCTTTTGTGGCATCCCTCCATTCAACTGTATAATGAAATTTAGCCTTCAGTTAGAAGAAATTTATCTTTTATAAATGGTTCTAAAAATTCTCTCCTGTATAACCCCCACACATGTATGCAGCACTACCTTCTTCAGGTAATAAGTTTTCATTTACAAAACATTTATCTGTAAAGCAAAATTAATTTCCATAAAAACCCAAACACCTGATTCTCCTTGATCTAATGGTCAACTTTTTGGAAGACTGTTATGCCTACCACAAAGCAAAAGGACTTTATATAGTCAGTTATAATTTATCAAGAGAGACTAATCTTTGCAAAAGTATCAAAATTTATGAGCACCTTATTCCTAGCCCTAAAAACATATAAAAATATCTGTTATAAAAACAAATACATAACATTCTGAACTAGCTCAGGATGTAAGTTCATGGAAGTTTAAAAACATAAAACACATACTCATTATTTTCTAAAATGAAATGTCTTGATTTTATGCACACATACAGAGTGGGGCAAAAGTAGGTTTACTGTTGTTTGTATGAAAAATAATACAATAATTAATAAATAATACAATAATAAACTCTGTACTCATAACTGTAAGCCTACTTTTGCCCCACCCTGTATATGTAACACATGTGACATATATCTTTTTAAAAAGGAATTTCCTTATTAAAAATTCATTAATCTATTCTTTTAACAGTAGAAGCAGATGACTTTTAGGCTTTTTAAATTTACATTTTTGGAAGACAAATTCTATTTCTTTTAAATTATTCATGAGCACATATAAAACATCAACAGCATGGTACAATACCTTCATGAGAATAAAAGGAACAACACATTTTTAAAAACATACTCTTACCGGTAGTTTGAGCATGAAATCTTCCTGACTAAATCGAAATCCAATGTCTGTAAAAGTTCGTTGAAGAAAACTGGTTGGACGTAGAACCAATACCAAGTGTAAGTTCCCAGGGAAGGAAGCCTATAGAAAGAACACAGGAAAGAAAGAAAAAATTGTCAAAACATGTACTCAGCTGAGCACAAATCACTTAAAAGCCACTAAAAGGACAAACTTTAAAAATGGATGTTGATAAAATCTAAAAACATGCAAATAAAACCAATGTGAGGTCATCAGGTTCAGATCTTTGCAATGCTCAAGGCATGAAATTTTCTCACACTAAAGTAAGTCCCAAGTTACAAAGAATTAAACTCTTAAGCTTCATTTTAAAGTTAGTTATTTGTACTCAAATTGCATTTATTTCCTGTAAAGACAGAGTTAGGAGGCAGGTTCCTAGGGTAGCCCTAAAAGTCAAAGAAAGATGAAATACTGTACACTTGTAGTAAACAATAGAAGAAAAGTATATTATTAACTCAAATTTTTATTTACATTCAAGCAACATTCACTGACTATCTTCCATGTGTCCAACTCCGTGCATTTAAATGAATAAATATCAGGCACTATTAGCATTCTATGTGCACAAATTAATAAAATACAGTTCACACCCTTCTTGCAAGAAAATAACAATCTAATAGTGGAGTCCATTAATAACCATTAGCTCTATAGCATGATAAGTTGATAAGCAAAACAAGAGAATTAGAATAATATACAACAGGAAGTGGTACCACAGAGCATCCCACACCTAGTAATGTCAAGAAAGGTTTCTAAGCATAAGAAGGAATTAATGGGAACAACAGAATGTCATTCTGGTGCATCAAAGTTTTCCCAGCTTCTAGAATACTAACACAGAGTGGGTGGTCAAAAAAATAATTGCTAAACGAAACCACACAAAAGACAAGAAGGGAACGATGCAAAATTAGTGAGGGATGGACTAGTATAGAATGATAATAATAAACCACCACATATCAAATGCTTACTCAATGCCAAGTATTTCTGCCAGTATTATCATAGTTCCTCTTCATAATAATCATTTGAAGTAGTTAGGCTATCCTCTTTTACAAATAAAGAAAATGAGGTTCGGCCCTAACCGGTTTGGCTCAGTGGATAGAGCGTCGGCCTGTGGACTAAAGGGTCCCAGGTTCAATTCCGGTCAAGGGCATGTACCTTGGTTGCGGGCACATCCCCAGTAGGGGGTGTGCAGGAGGCAGCTGATCAATGTTTCTCTCTCATTGATGTTTTTAACTCTCTATCCCTACCCCTTCCTCTCTGTAAAAAATCAATAAAATATATTTTTTTAAAAATGAGGTTCAGAAACTTGACCCAGCTGGTGAAGCATTAATTTGCGCCTGAGTTTGTGCTTGTAATCACTATACTACCCCATTCATTCAAGAGGTTCCAATCAGAAAAGCTAGAGGAAAATGATGCTTGGGTGTAGCAATGGGAGAAGTGCTAAAAGGGTGCTAAAAGGATGGGCAGGAGCCAGGTCAGGAAAGACCTTGGGTTTTCTTCTGGAAGCAAGGGGAGACTTTAAGAGGTTTGCATTTTAGGGGGATCACTCTGGTTTGTGGACTGAATTTGAACAAGACTGAAAGCAGGTGAGCTAGGAAGCCAGGGATGAGGAATTCCTGAACTGGGGCAACAATAACAGGGATAGGGTAGAATTTGGGAGATATAATCTGCAAGACATGATGATTGAATGTGTCTGATAAGAAAGGAAAAACTAGGAAATCAGTCTCCAGATTTCTGGATGGTATAATCATCACTGATGTAAGGATCACAAGAGAAACCGGTTTTAAGAGGGGAATAATATACTGATTCCAGTTTATGGACATGTTGAGTTGGAGCCAACAGAACATCCAGATGATGTGCATCAGCAAATGCATGTATAAGGAAGGAGCAAAAGAAGTGCGGACTGGGAATGCAGAGTGGAATCTACCTGAAAACAACAGATTAAAGCCTAATAAAGCAACATATGTCAAGAATGTTTAAAATACAATAATATTTCAGGCATGTTGAAATATTAGTAATTAAACAAAACTATGAAACAAAACTTATTAAGATATTGTGGGGCAGAGGTAATGGGAACGCTATACTTTCTGCTCAGTTTGCTGTGAACCTAAACTTGCTCTAAAACAATCAAGTCTATTAAAAAAATAATTTTCACTGAGGTATAAGACCTAACCTCTTGGGAAAATGACATTTAAAACTGGAGATTTTAAAAATTCATTTTGAAGTGGTGATAAAACATAAAACAATTAAGTGGCAATAAGAACTAAAGGGAAAGAGAACTGAGTCTCATACAAGTAAGTAAAAGAGCACAAAATTAAATCAATAAATTAAACAATGATAATAAATAGACACAAATTGGGATGGCTGGCCAACTCTTAAGTCCTCCAGGTGGCCATGTCTCTGCTACCCTCTCCCTTCATGAGAAACTTCTTCCCCTCTGCTATATACTGAATGTTTATGTCTCCCCCAAATTCACATGCTGAAACAAGCCCCAAAGTGATGAAATTTGGAGGTGGGGACTTTGGGAGGTGATTAGGGCATGAGGCTGGAACCCTCATGAATGGGATTAGTATTCTTATAAAAGGGACCCCAAAGAGCCCAACAGGCATGGCTCAGTGGTTGAGCATGGACCTATGAACCAGGAGGACATGGTTCGATTCCCAGTCAGGGCATATGCCTGGGTTGCAGGTTTGATCCCCAGTGTGGGGCATGCAGGAGGCAGCCAATCAATGATACTCTCTCATCATCGATTTTCTATCTTTCCCTCCCTCTCCCTTCCTTTCTGAAATCAATAAAAATATTTAAAAGGGGACCCCAAAGAGATCCCTCACCCCTTCTGCCCATGTGGGGACACAGAGAAAAGACCTTTTATGAACCAGGAAGTGGGCTGTCACCAGACATAGAATCTGTACTTCCAGCCTCTAGAACAGTGGTTCTCAACCTTCCTAATGCCATGACCCTTTAATACAGCTCCTCATGTTGTGGTGACCCCCAACCATAAAATTATTTTTGTTGCTACTTCATAACTGTAATTTTGCTACTATAAACAATATGTAATTATATATGTGTTTTCCGATGGCCTTAGGCAAACCCTGTGAAAGGGTCGTTCGACCCCCAAAGGGTTGAGAACCGCTGCTCTAGAACAATGAGAAATGTCTACTTAAAAGCCACCCAGTCTATGGAATTCTGCTATAGCACCCCAAACAAACTCAAAAAGCCTATTACTATTCTCAATATTGGTTCCTAATAAAAACTGTTATCTTTCAACATGATCTTGCTCTTCCAATACACAATGATTAGTAGTGGGATGAAAATTTGATGTAAGCAGGACCAAAGTCCTATCCTAGGGTTTTTCAAATTAGTGTTGAGGAAAGGAAACTTTAAGAACTACTGGTACTCATGATTCCCACTGCTCAGGAAAGCTTATTTCAAAGTTCAAAGCCAACTTTTATAGAGAAACAGTAGATACAGAGAGTTCCAATGATAATGTACATTCTAAACTCTATTATGTGCATAATGTATGTTTTATTTTATGCTAAGAATGGTACACACTTGCCATAATTATTGTAAGAATTAAAATAGATAATGAATATAAAAGTTCTTTAAATTCAAGAAATTTAATAAGATAATTAATAAGACAAGGACAGGCAAGTTTTGGTAGAAATATACTGGAATATGGATAAAGTCTTCCTTAAGGAGAGATGCTGACAAGGGATTTGTGAGAATTCTGGGCCTATTTTTAGTTTGAGAACACTGATTCTATTTCTATCCCATTCACTTTAGGAGTTAAGCCTTCCCTTCTCCTTCACATGGGTAAATTACTAGTATTATTATTATACTTACCTGCTTTTATCCAGCTTATTTTTTCACATTTTAATGGAATTGAAAGTATCCTACTTTTGCCAACACTTAAAGCAAAATTATTTTTATTATTTCATGGATTCTAGGTTAATGTGGTTGCATCTTCTCTTTGACTTTCTTTAATGTCAAACCTATTCTCTGGTATTGAATAGGACATCTGTGGATGCAAGACATAGGGATGACCAACTTAAAGCCTAAAATCCTCACCCTCTTCCAAAATTGGGGTGGAGGATACTATGAGAACAGAGAAGGCCATCTGACAACCCTCTACCTGAGGTAAAACCCTGGTCTCTACTCTGCCATTCCTAGGAGAACAAGGCTGTGCCGGCAGCCAGGTCCAGGGACTGCTGATCACATAGCAGGGAACAAAGTACACAGAAGAGAGAAGGAACCACTGTCCACAAAAACCACAGGGAAGAGTTTCAGCGGGGTTTGGAAGTATGCACCTGCTCATAAGTCAAGGTTTAATGTCGACTGTTTATTAAATCAGTTATTGTTGCTATTTGATAAAGCAGTTTATCCCAAACATTGACAGCTGTGTAAAATGTTTCTAAAGGTAATTCTAATCAGATCATTCTTAAGTAAAACTTTCTGATTAGTTTATTATACAGCTTCTTTAATTCCTTCAAAATGTTTAGTGACTTAATTATCATAAAAAGTTGTATTTTCAAAGAAATCCAGATTTCTCTGTGAAACTCCCAAGATTTTTAAAGATGGGAAACAAATTGAAAGTTTGTTAAAACATTAATAAACACAAATAGTATATGATCTAAACAAAACACATCTATGGGCTACTAGTTTGTAAATTCTAAACTAAAGCTTCATCTATCTGAACATAGGCCAATATCAATATGTACACTTTTCTGAATGTGATCAGTGGCTGTGAGAATCTGGAGGAAATAGAGAAATCTTGAGAAATTTTAACCTGAAAGGCCATATGAATTCAAGATGTGTTTGCAGATAGATATAGAGAGACAGTATTTTTCCTCTATATTCAGATATTTACATAACTAAAAGCTTCAAGATAATCTATTTTAAAGCTAGTATTCAAATGAGCATTCAAAGCATGATCCTAATTCCAAAACCAGATAAAAACACTACAAATAAAATTACAGGCCAATATCTCTGATGAACATAGAAGCTAAAAATCCTATGTAAAATATTAACAAATCAGATCCAACAATGTATTAAAAAGATCATACACCATGACCAAGTGGGAGTCATTCAAAGAATGCAAGGCAGGTACAATATCTGCAAAACAATGAACATGACACATCACATAAACAAACTGAAAGACAAAAATCACATGATCTTATCAATAGATGGAGAAAAAAGCATTTAACAAAATCCAGCACCTTTTTTTATAAAAATTCTCAGCAAAGTGGGAATAGAGGGATCATACCTCAACATAATAAAGGTCATATATGTCAAACTTACAGCCAACATCATACTCGATGGACAAAAACTAAAACCATTTTCCCTAAGAATAGAAACAAGATAGTGGTGTCCATTTTCACCACTTTTATTCAACAAACTGGAAGTCTTAGCTACGGTGATCAGACAAGAAGAAAACATAAAAGGCATCCAAATTGGAAAGGAGAAAGTAAAACTTTCATTATTTGAAAATGAAATGATATTGTACATAGAAAACTTAAAGACTCCACAAAAAAACTACTAGATTTAATAAACGAATTCGGCAATGTAGCAGAATATAAAATTAACACCTAGAAATCTATCGCATTTTTATACACCAATAATGAATTCTCAGAAAGAGAAACTAAAAAACAATCCCATTAACTACTGCAACAAAAACATTAAGATACCTAGGAATAAACTTAACCAAGGAGATAAGACTTGTACTCGGAAAACTACAGAATGTTGAAAAAAGAGATAGAGGAAGATATAAACAAGTGGAAGAATATACCATGTTCATGAATTGGTAGAATTAACATTATTAAAATGTCCATACTATCCAAAGCAATCTACAGTTTCAATGCAATCCCTATTAATATACCAACAGCATATTTCACAGATCTAGAACAAATACTCCAAAATTTATATGGAACCAAAAAAGACCCTGAACAGCTGCAGCAATCTTCAGAAATAAGAACAAAGTTGGAAGGACCGCAATACAAATATCAAGCTATACTACAAAGCCACTGTAATCAAAACAGTCTGGTACTGGCACAAGAACAGGCATATAGATCAATGGAACAGAAAAGAAACCCCAAAAACTGACCAAAGCCATTATGCTCAATTAATATTTGACAAAGGAGGCAAGAACATAAAGTGGAGTCAAGACAGTCTCTTTGATAAATGGTGTTGGGAACATTGGACAGATACATGCAAAAAAAAATGAAACTAGACAACCAACTTACACCATACACAAGAATAAACTCAAAATGAATAAAAGACTTAAATGTAAGCCATGAAACCATAAAAATCATAGAAGAAACCACAGGCAACAAAATCTCAGACATCTGTTTGCAGATACAACTCCTAGGGCAAGGGAAACTAAGGAGAAAATAAACAAATGGGACTACATCAAAATAAAAAGCTTCTGAACAGCAAAAGAAACCATCAACAAAATGAAAAGGGAGCCCACTGAATGGGAGAACATATTTGCTAATGATACATCTGATAAAGGGTTAATATCCAAAAGATATAAGGAACTCATACAGCTTAATAAAAGGAAGACAAACAATCCAATTTAAAAATGGCTCTGGCCAGTTTGGCTCAGTGGATAGAGTGTTGGCCTGCGGACCAGGTCCCAGGTTCAATTCCGGTCAAGGGCACACGCCTAGGTCACAGGCTAGATCCCCACTAGGGGGCGTGCAGGAGGCAGCCGATCCATGATTCTCTCTCTCGGATGATGTTTCTATCTCTCTCCCTCCCTCTCCCTTCCTCTCTGAAATCAATAAAAATATATATTTTAAATATGGGCAAAGGGCCTGGCTTGTGTGGCTCAGTGGTTGAGTATCAGCCTATGAACCAGGAGATCACGTTTTGATTCCCGATCAGGGCACATGCCCAGGTTGCCGGCTTTATCCCCAGTGTGGGGTGTGCAGAAGGCACGATCAATGGTTCTCTCTCATCGTTGATATTTCTATCTCTCTCCCTTCCTCTCTGAAATCAATAAAATAATCTTTAAATGGGCAAAGGACCTAAATAGACACTTTTCCAAAGTGGACATACAGATGTTCAAGAGACATATGAAAAAGTGCTCAGTCATTAATTATCAGAGAGATGGAAATTAAAAGGACAATGAGGTATCACTTCACACCTGTCAGAATGGCTACCATCAACAAATCAACAAATGACAAGTGCTGGCTAGGATGTGGAGAAAAGGGAACCCCCATGAACTGCTGGTGGGAATGCAGACTGGTGCAGCCATTATGGAAATCAGTATGGAGTTTCCTCAAAAAATTAAATATGGAGCTGCCATTTGACCAAGTGATCCCACTTCTAGGAATATATCCTAAGAAACCAGAAACACCACTCAGAAAGAAAATATTCCTAGCAGCATAATTTACAATAGCCACGATCTGGAAACAGCCCAGATGCCTCTCAGTAGATAAGTGGATAAAAAAGCTGTGTTACAGTTAAACAATATATACTAAGTGGCTGTAAAAAAGAAGGAACTATTACCCTTTAAGACAGCATGGAGAGACCTGGAGAGTATTATGCTAAGTGAAATAAGCCAGTCACATGATCTGGTATCACATGATCTCATATGTGGAATCTAATGAACAAAATAAACTGATGAACAAAATAGGTTCAGAGACATAGCAGCATGAAACAGATTGATGAATCTCAGAGAGAAAGCAGGGTGGGTAGGTGGGTGGGAAGAGTTCAGCCAAAGAACTTGTATGCATATATGCATAACCCATGGACAAACAATAGGGTGGTGAAGGCCTGGGGTAGGAGGTGGGGACAGGCTAGAAGGGGCCAATGGGGAAATAAAGGGGACATATGTAATACTTCCAACAATAAAGATTTTTTTAATGAGCAATCAAATAGCATATCACATAACATAAACAGTATCAGATGCATGCATATATCTCACAGCAAATATATCTCGAATCCATTGAGCTTTCCCATTTTGGTTTGGAGAAACTACATTCCTAAATTCTTGGGCAAGCTGCTTTAAGGCTCTCTAATCTGTATGGTTATATAAACATGAAATGGCACAATTTCTATGTTTGCCAAAATCAAACCCTAGATTTTAAAATTGTAAATCATTTTTGAGAACTTGTCAAAATAGCAAAGAGATGTGGATAAAAAAGTGTCAGTCTTGTTTTATTTTGTCATTTTTTTTTTAAAGAAAAATAGCATGAGAGAAGAAGCAGTATTGCTTTTAGCTTTATTGCAGGAATTGTTTTTTGGAGTTCCACCATGTGACTGCTTAAAGGCACTCAAGTAAAAACCGAGTATGTTGCCCATTTTCATAAAGCTCAGAGCCATTTCTCTGATCACTCATTGTGCATGGCTCACCCCAACCCTCTGTAGCAGTTCTTACTGGTTCTTCAGGTTCATGGGCACATAATTAGCTTTCCCTGATCTTTCTTTCCAAGAGAAGAGATTTACTCCCTTCTCCTCATGTGTTCTCTCAGTTCACCCAGTTATATGGCCTTACAGCAGTAAGGACAGCAGTAACACCACCAAAAGGTATAAACTCAATACATCATTTCACTACGAAAGTGTAGAAATTAACCTTGTTTGATATCTTTTGATAAAAGAGGCAATTCATACATCCTATGCACACTTTTCAGTCATTCTAGTTATTTAAAATTGTCTAAAATGTCTTATAAAATATAAGTTTGTTTGCTTTAATATAAAAACAATTTACATTCTTATAGTTTTTTAAAATATGTAGTATAAAGAAATGCAGTAACAATTAGAGGGGACCCTTGACTGAAAGCTTATTACATATGTACTACTTGTTACAGATATTACCCTATTTAGCTTGCATAACATTGAAGTGAAGTAGGTATGATAGCCTTTTTACAAATGAGCAAACTGAAGCTCAGAGGTACAATAACTCACCCAAGATTACACCTAGGGAGCAGTGGTACTCAGCCTTTCCTGAATCCTAAGGGCAAGCTCTCTTCAGGATACATAACACTTTTCAGGACATATACTTAACAATGCATAGACTGAATGCACACTCAGACTAGCTGCCTAGCATTTAGGAATGACGACACTGACATCTATAAAATGGGTCAAATATTAACAGTCAAATTGTTGGAAACAATCCGATATCATGGAGCCTACTAAACAAAACTATTATAATCTAATATCATATATAACATAATGTTGAGTTGTTGGCATGTGTTTGACCTTAATAAGGTTCAAACTATCTGTTTAGAAAAGACTGGGGAAAATTTCATGACCTCAAGCTATAGAGAAGAGTTTCCAAGGCCATGATCTACTTACCTCCACACTCTTCCATACCCCTCCCCACACTTAAAGAGTACAGAAAGTATGAGTTACTTTACAGATCACCAAAAAACTTGCCAAGGGACCTCAGGGGCAGTACAGAACTGGAAAATACTCCTTCCTTTTGTTTTGCCTTTCTTGTCACATATCCGTTCTCATCTTCTCCTTCTCATTTGGCCACAGTCATTGCAATTTCCAACAAGTAACCAATTTAATTCTCTCTTTGGACTTTAAATCCACTGTACCATCCTTTTGGGTACTACCTATCATAGCCTACAGAATCAGGCCAACTCTAGAGATCCCCAAAGGTTAAACCATTGTGTCACCAGACAAGTTTGAGATTTCTCACTCTGGTCAAGCACTATCCACATCAGCAAAACAAATTTGTCTTCCACTATAATTCTGGGCTCAGACTTAACCTAATAAATTTCATTTTAAGATATTTGTTCCTAGGAGCCTCTCCAAGTAATTCATTTAAGAGAATAATGGGCTAATCATTCAAGAGATGCAAATCAAATGACAATGAGGTACCATCTCACACCTGTCAGAATGGCTATCATCAACAAATCAACAAATCAACAAATGACAAGTGCTGGCAAGGATGCGGAGAAAAAGGACCCCTCGTGCATTACTGGTGGGAATGCAGACTGGTGTAGCCACTGTGGAAAACAATATGGGATTTCCTCAAAAAGTTAAAAATGGAACTACCATTCAACCCAGTAATCCCACTTCTATGAATATATCCCAAGAAACTAGAAACACCAATCCGAACGGATATATGCACCCCTATGTTCATAGCAGCACAATTTACCATAGCTAAGATTTGGAAACAGCCTAAGTGCCCATCAGCAGATGAGTGGATTAAAAGATGGTGATACACCTACAAAATGGAATACTACACTGCTGTAAAAAAAAAAGAAAGAACTCTTACCATTCACAATAGCATGGATGGACATGGAGAGCATTATGCTAAGCAAAATAAGCCAGTCAGAGAAAGATAAATATCACATGATCTCACTCATTTGTGGAATATAATGAACAACATAAACTGATGAACTAAAATAGATCCAGAGACATAGAAGCATCAAACAGACCATCCAACCTCAGGGGGAAGGCGGGGGGTGGGGGGAGAGAAAAACCAAAGGACTTGTATGCATGCATATAAGTATAATCCATGGACACAGTCAGTGTGGGGGGGGGTGAGGGCATGTGCTGGGGTGATGGGAATGAGTAGGGAGAGGTCAATGGGGGAAAAAAGGATTCATATGTAATACTCTAAACAATAAAAAAATTTTAAGAGAATAATGGAAGAAACAAAGAAAGGTAATAAAAACATATGCTTTTGAATAAGGCCCAAATATCATCTCCTTTATGAGACCTTCCCTGCTAACTAGAAGTTCTTTCATATTAGTTCTGTATGAACATGCCCTACCTTCTCTACTAGATAACTCTTTCAGTTCAGTAGCCACTCCATATTTACCTTCGTAATCTATATTATGTGTAACACAGTACTAGATATGTCTATTCAATGATTATTCGTGTGTTGTATTTATTTGTGTGTATATTAATATATATGTACATATATATGTAAAACTAAGTTCAGCACTGAGAAATATATATATATGAATTAGGTAGGAACTTTCTGAAAGCTTAAAGCAGTTACTTTTGATAACAAAAGTACTAATTGTCAGTTGTACCCAATACTGCAAAGCACCTACACAGGCATTTATTGTGCACCACAAATTGTCTATTAAAAGTCTGAATCTATTATTCCCATAGACAAATTCATGTGTAGAGCTGAAGATACCATTTTCTCAAAATAAAGATTCATATCCTAAACTGTAATTGTAAAATAGCATTCTGTGGTAAGAGCATTTTTAGAATATAACACATTTACTCACCCACTGATGATCACTTCAGTAACAAAATCCTTATTTGTTTTTCCCCTTATCTTACTTTTGATTCCAAATGTCATTTTTAATGTCTAATTTTTACTTTCTTATTTTTTGTGTGTGTTGTCTCAGCATTTTTAATGATCAAGCATTACATTTCAAATTATAATATCAATAATGCTATCTTAAGTTTTGAAAGAAAACTGTTGATAACCAGTTAGTTGTTAAATAAGCTAACTTTATTTCGCATTTCCCCCAAATATATCTAAATATAACTTTAGAAATTTGTTGGGAATTTAGTATATAAGTGAGCTAATGAAGGTAGGATTTTAGGTAGAAAAATGTTGGAAACATATCTGCAAGGAGAGATTTCTAAATTCTAGCCTATAAGGAAAAGTCAGTCACTCTTTTTTTTCCTTAAAAATATAAAAAGTTGTCAACAGGCTAGAATTCTATATCTTTAAAGTTTTAATTTGGAGAAGAATTAACATCAGAAAGACTGAATCATTAACCTTTACATTTTTTTCACTTATATAGTAACAACCAGGAAAAGCTTCCTTTTTAAATACTGATGAAGTCATCTCCAGACCTTATCCATTATATCATACTCTACTTGACCATGGTGAAAGACTGAATCCTTTTGTCAGATTTATTTTAACTAGTGACTTAAAGCTACTCTGCCAAACGATTCAAAATTGTTCATACAGTCTTAAATAACATGACTAACAGTACTTCCTCATAAAAACTTGATTACATTTAGATTTTGAAATTACATTCTATGTTTCCCTATGTCAACATCACAGTAAATCACATCAATGCAATCCATGCAAATACAAGTCTTGATTCTCTTATCTGTCCTTAAAAGCCCCATTCAGCAGTTTGTGCTATAGCACCATGCTGCAGCATTCCTGCACTTGAACTTGGGAACAGGCTTTCCAGGACTGCAGGCAGAGCCCTTACCGCATTCCTTCTGAACCTCATCTTGCCTCTCGGGGGAGTTGCTTCTGCCATCTCGTCTACACACAATAACACTCTTCTTTTCCAATTGTCAATGAAACATTGATGAAATATGAGCTGCTTCTTGGGTAGTATTGAAAAGCGGCAGCCAAAAATCTCTATCAAACAAAGCTACCGTTAGCTGTAGCTGCTTCCATTACCAGCGTGGCAGCACTATAAGAAAACCACTATCCCTGATTAGTCAGCTGACAAATCCTTCCCTGCTGCTCATTGTAATTCAGAGTTGACACATCCCCAATTACTTAGCCTGATTGAACCTCATGGATTAGGTTATGCTGGACTTCTCAAGATAGTCAGGCATGTCCTGAGAGTGGAGGAAAAAGAAAAAAAGACTCTCCTCCTCAGGGCTTGATGGGACTGGCTTTCTCCTTTGCTCAGTTTGATTTTTAAGGTGGAATGCTAAGAATCTTTGTGAAGGTAGTATTAACTGATACCTTGATCCTTTACCTACCTTGGTCTGTGACTTAAAATTCAATTATGTTTTTTTAAATTAAGTTCTGTTATGTATTTAAGCCTTGTGAAAGTTTACAGATTTTAATTTTTTCCTGATAATAATCTAGAAAAAACATAACATGCAAATTTTTTAAGATGGATATGATTATCACCCAAATTAACATTTCCCCAAAATGTGTAACTAAAAAAAGCTTGTCTTCTATCATGAATTATGAAGTATAACCTAATTGCATAGCGTATTTTGGAATCTACATATTGAGATCTTCAAATTGAATCATAAAATTATTTCAGAGACACTCATTCATTTAAAATAATATACCAAAGACAGTTACACCTATCTATACAATGGCAATTTTCACCAGAATCCTTTCTGAATGCTAACTTTTGCTCTTGAAATTAGTTTGTATTCAGCATTTACCTTTATTACAAACAGTGCCAAATGGCTATTAATGGTTGAGATACAATAAATGTGCTCTTGAGTATAGGTATAGAAACTACCGCAAACAGAAATGTTTAAAATGTTAAAAAGAAACACATAAAATAATCTATAGCCAGTTATACCTAAACCCCCACTTCATGCCAGTGCCATCAATTTGGCAGTTATGAGAATAAAGGTACCCTGATTGCCCAGCTCTTTGCTGAACATGGCTCATTCTTCCCCAGTAAGACAGCATTCCTAAAAAAACAGAAAGGTGAGCATTACCTCCCCAAAACAAGTCAGTATTCCTCTGTTAATCCCAAATCAATAGGATCACAACTGAGTCCTATATTTCTCTTTTAGGAAAAACAAGACTCTATTACAAGCAACCAATTTGATTAATACAAAATAGCTTTACTTCATTGATGAGGCTCAACAGTATATGGAGGGTAGATTTACTATCCCCAAAGGCATTTTACCTTTTTCTTAAAAACACTGAATTTATTTGTCTATCCACAATTCATTTGGAAATTGATAGAAAGCAGGAGGTGGAAAAGATACCAACTGAAATTCATGAAAATTCAATTTTTGCTCTGCCTCTTCTTATTATTTAGCTATTTGACCTCACATAACCTGTCCAAAGTGTGTACCTCCATGTAATTCCCTCATCGGTAAGACAATTATGACACCTGCCTAGAGTACTTAACCAAGAAATAAAGAGAATCGGAGAGAACCAATATGGCGGCATAGGTAAACACCTGAACTTGCTGCCGCACACAACCACATTAAAACTACAACTAAAAGACAAAACGAATATCATCCAGAACCACAGGAAGGGTGGCTGAGTGGAAATTCTACAACTAGAAGGAAAGAGAAAAGCGCATTGAGTCCGGCAGAAGGTGGAAGTGTGGAGGTATGGAGGCACACAAAAGGGGCTGGCAGTTGGGTACACTGTTGTCTTTTTCAATCGGGAGGAAGATACAAGCTCCCAACTGCTCTGAACTCCAGCTGCAGGCGAAAATTTGGGGACCCAGACTCATACTGAGAGAAACTGTACTGTCTGGCATCGGGCCAGAACGTGAGGGCAGCTTCCTCACAGAACTGCTTGCAGCGGGGCGTGGGACACAGACCCCAGGACCTCTCCAAGGCAAAGCAGACTGGCAGCCATTGCTGTTTGCTCCACCCTGGTGATTCCCTGAGACCCCGCCCCACCCAATTTACATCCCCACCCAAGCTGTGCGCAGAGGCTTAGAGGCTTTTGCATACTAATGGTCTGGCCTTTCTCCTCCTAAAAACCTGTCAAACTGTAGCTGGGTCAGAGAATCCCAGAGATTCCAAAAGAAGGCCTAAGGCTTCTCAGCAGCCTGCATTACTTCACAGTGGCCCCTCATCTGGCACCTCCAAACTCCAAACAAAGAGGAAGAATCTGCAGATCTCTGTAGCTTCTGCTGGGTGGCCTCAGGCAGTGGTTGACTTTGCACCTCCTTGGAGATCCAAGAGCCAGTCTACCCAGTGGTCAGAGGGAGACCATCCAGATTACAACTCTTCACATCCATAAGAGACACACTCAGGGGGCAGACTCAGTGAGCACCAAAGCCCCACTGAAGCAACTCCTGCCCCATAAGGGTGTCTCCAGCACAGAAGTTCTCCCATTGTAGCCACAACTGGTCCTCACAGCCAATTGACCTGGAGGTCAATTCCTCCCAATGATACCAACAGCAATCAAGGCTTAACTACAAGAAGACTCTGCACAAAGCCCACAAAGGGGTGCACCAAGAGTGTCTACCTCAGGTAATTAGGGAGGCTGAGCCACTGGGCCCTATAGGACACCTATCACACAAAGCCACTCTATCAACACAGGGAAGCAGCCAAAATGCAGAGACAAAGAAACAGGTCACAAATGAAAGAAATGGAGGAAAGCAAACTACTGGATATAGAGTTCAAAACCACAGTTATAAGGTTACTCAAGAATCTTCTAGAAACCTCTGAGAAATATAGTGAGATATGAAAAAGGATATGAAAAAGGACCAATTAGAAATTAAGCATACACTGACTGAAATAAAGAATAATATACAGAGATCCAACAGCAGACTAGGGGATCCCAAGAATCAAGTCAAAGATTTGAAATACAAAGAAGCAAAAAAAAACACCCAACCAGAAAAGCAAAAGGAAAAAAGAATACAAAAATATGAAGATAGCACAAGGAGCCTCTGGGACAACTTCAAGCATACCAACATCTGAATTATAGGTGTGCCAGAAGAAGAGAGAGAGCAAGATATTGAAAACCTATTTGAAGAAATAATGACAGAAAACTTCCCCTACCTGGTGAAAGAAATAGACTTACACGTCCAGGAAGCACAGAGAACCCCAAGCAAAAGGAATCCAAAGAGGACCACACCAAGACACATCATAATTAAAATGCCAAGGGCTAAAGACAAAGAGAGAATCTTAAAAGCAGCAAGAGAAAAACAGTTAGTTACCTACAAGGGAGTACCCATACAACTGTCAGCTGATTTCTCAACAGAAACTATGCAGGCCAGAAGGGAGTGGCAAGAAATATTCAAAGTAATGAATAGCAAGAACCTACAACCAAGATTACTCTACCCAGTAAAGCTATAATTTAGAATTGAAGGTCAGATAAAGAGCTTCACAGAAAAGAAAAAGCTAAAGGAGTTCATCACCACCAAACCAGTATTATATGAAATGCTGAAGGGTATTCTTTAAGAAGAGGAAGAAGAAGAAAAAGGTAAAGATAAAAATTATGAACAACAAAGTGACAACAAATACATATCTATCAACAAGTGAATCTAAAAATCAAGTGAATAAAAAATCTGATGAACAGAATAAAGTGGTGAATAGAATAGAAACAGGGGCATAGAAAGGGAGTGGACTGACAATTCTCAGGAGGAAGGGAGTGTGGGGGGGTGGGGGAAGAGACTGGACAAAAATCGTACACCTATGGACAGGGAGGGTTAAGGGCAAGGGGTGGGTTGGGAACCGGTGGAGGGGAGCTATGGGGGGAAAAAGAGGAACAACTGTAATAATCTGAACAATTAAGATTTATTTTTAAAAAAAGAAATAAAGAGAATCAACATTACTTTAAAAATGTGACTACTTTTTTTTAAATATATTTTATTGATTTTCCACAGAGAAGAAGGGAGAGGGATAGAGAGCTAGAAACATCGATGAGAGAGATTGATCAGCGGCCTTCTGCACGCCCCCCACTGGGGATGTGCCCGCAACCAAGGTACATGCCCTTGACCGGAATCGAACCTGGGACCCTTCAGACCACAGGCCGACGCTCTATCCACTAAGCCAAACTGGTTCAGCAAAAATGTGACTACTTTTGAAAAGGCAAAAAGATATTATACAAAGTCAAGGCTTTGTAATTTTATTTGAGTAACTTGTGTGAATCAACTCTTCTCTCCATTGCTTATGATTAAACACCTCTGTTAAAGAAATTTTAAAAAAACAAGTTGCTGACTTACCTAAGATGAGTAGTAATTCATACTGGTTATGAAAAGAATAATAATCTCATTCATTTCACCATGTGAGTTCAGTACACAGCTGACCCTTAAACAATGCCAGGATTAGTGGCCCAAGCACCCACATAGTTTAATATACATATACATACACACATATATATCACTTTTGACTGCCCAAAACTTAACTACTAATAGCCTAATGTTGACTGGAAGTCTTACCCATAATATAAACAGTAGATTAACACATATTTTGCATATTATATGTGTTATATACTATATTCTTAAAATAAAGTAAGATAGAGAAAAGAAAACTTTATTAAGACAATCATAAGGAAGGAAAATACATTTATGGTATTCATTGAAAAAAATACGTGTGTAAGTGAACCCACGTAGTTCAAAGCCGTGTTGTTCAAGTATCAACTGGATTTTTTACACTTGTTAGCAACTTAGTATAGTAAAAAGAACCCAGGCTCAGAAGCCTAACAACCTAGATTTTTGTCTTGCATTCACAAATCAACTTGATCTGCTGGGTGTGGCCTCCTGTGTCAGTCAGGAGACAAATAGAATTTCAGATGGTTGACGATGTTAGACTCCCAAAGAAAAAATATATTGATTCCCAGCTACTCTGGTCTGATTGAAAGTTGATGACATGGTACTTCCACAGACAGCCCTACTCTTGCCAGCTCAGAAGGAGTCTACGAGTTCTTCATCACCCTCCTCTTTTATGAAAGAGAAGGTTCAAACAATGCCACTATATCTAGGTGAGCCTAACAATGTAAAAGATCATCTTCCCTGTGGGCAGGATTGCGTCTCTCATAATGTTTCCTTTAGGGAAACTGTTTTATCTGGATCTTAGAAAGCTGGGAACTAGATTCCAAAAAGGTATATATGTCATTTTATAAGTGACTCACTTCCTAACTCTATCCCAGGTGTGGGGTGTGGGGGGAGCCTGGAAAGATACACTTGTTAAAAATGTTATTTTGGGCCCTAACCGGTTTGGCTCAGTGGATAGAGCGTCAGCCTGCAGACTGAAAGGTCCCAGGTTCGATTCTGGCCAAGGGCATGTACCTTGGCTGCGGGCACATCCCCAGTAGGAGGTGTGCAGGAGACAGCTGATCGATGTTTCTCTCTCATCAATATTTCTAACTCTCTATCCCTCTCCTTTCCTCTCTGTGAAAAATCAATAATATATATTTTTAAAAAAATGTTATTTTGGGATGGTTGTATTATTAACTACTGTTTTAAACTTTCTTCTTTATACTTTTCCATATTACAATGAGTATACAATACAGCTATTTCCAGTTTTAAAAGTTCCCATAAAAACTTGCCTTGCTCTGAAAGTCATAGGGAACCATGAGTCTCTTCCACTCATAACTGGAACCATTTACTCATTCTTTCCCATTAGGTTTTATTTTGGGTGGAGTTGTTTAGCTCAATCTCCTGTACCAACTCTTCTTCCTACTTTCCTGCCTCACCACAACATCTATTTTATTGTCTCCATCAGTAATTTTTTATCTCCATCAGTATCAAAATATTCTATATCCCCACAAGCAGAACATATAACATAAAACAAAAATAAGTTACTAAAAATGCATTTGTATTTACAGAGATTTTTTGGAGAGAGACTTTGATAGAAGACCATGTATCCAATCTTCGATCAAGAATAATGGTAAACCGGGAGTCAGATCCATTTTTCCTGCAAAATAAGGAAAATAATATGTATTTATTAATAATAATCCAAATTTGCTAGATACATCCTTACTTCTGATATTTCATTTAATTTGATGTCTTAACTAAAGACAGTTTGGGATTTGGAAGCTATCACTAAGTGCTACTTTGGAAAACCAATTTATTCCATGACTCACTATTTAAAATATCTTTTTCAGCATTAATGTCAATGTTTAAAATAGGCAAGTGACAGTGTAATGCAGATAGGTTACTAAAATGGATTTGGAATACTGCAATCATGGGTATGGGTAAACCTTACAGACAGCTGTCTTTCATGACATCAGATTTAACTTTCCATGGCAATCCATCATAAGCCAACAATAATTCATTTATTCATTTATTCAGAAAAATATTATTAAATATGTTTTAATCTTTTGTCTACCATTTTAGGGAATGCAGTTTAGTGAATAACAGAACTTTTTTTTTTGGTTGATCTTTACTTGAAACATTTTCCTTTGTAGTTCTTAACTAGCAGGGCATTCCACTGCACCACTGTTGACATCTATGACATCATGAGGGTGGCAGCCATCAACCTTGCAGCCCACAAACTGGGCAGTCCCCATGATCTCCATATGGTTACAGAGAGTTATATAGTTAAACATCAGTGCCACATCTGTCAGAAAATGTTAATAATCTCATCAAAAGTGATATTTCCACTGTGCTTAATGCGGTTTTTCTTCCTTCTTTCTGCCTCTTGGCAGTTCTTTGAGGGCTTTGATGATCAGGACAGAGGCAGAAGGTACTGCCTCAATATGGGCCTGTTTGTTCTAAATGGTCAGTTTCACTGTAATCCCCAGACTCTTCCAATCAACAATTGCTTTGGCCATGTAAACACCAACATTTATTTTGGAGACAGACACAGGGGGCTGATCTTGGGGATCAGGGCATATGTGGCACCAACTTCCTCACTATAGCAGCTAAGGTATATGACTTTGATTTCATTGGGGTCAAACTTCAGCAGCATGGTGGAGGCAGCAGGTATTGGATGAACCCAGAATAGAGACAACCAAAGAAAGTTGCACCTAAGCCTCCTCCAAGCCAAAAGCTTTTCAAAGCTAGAATTTATATTTGCCCTAAAAAGACCACTTTCAAACTTCAAGGGGTGTTCTGTAAATTTAGTTTTTTAGAATTTGATATTTGTCCATGAGACTCTTCACAATTTTACCATCCTAGATTTGTGCCCCCTTAGTCTTCAGGGTTAGCAACTGTAAAATGTTTCCTTTAACAAATTTATCTTCAACCTAAATAAGATCTTTAAAGGAGCTTTTGAAAGATTCCCTCTTACAGTGTTCAAGTCTCAAATGTTCTCCAATATCAATAAGTTCCTCCTAATATATTACAATATCACTTTTGAGTCTATTTGACATTTAGTCTTCTTATTTTACCCTTGGAAGAAATGAAGAATAGCTGCCCTCACTCATGGCTAGTAAGATTTCCTTTTATACAAATTGAAGCGTTATACACTATTGTAAATTTCAACTTATGTTCTTCATGGGGACAAATACTTCTAGACCCCCAATATTGTATTCAGAAATCCCCCATATAATTTTTATAGCTATTTAGTTAGCTGACTGCTTCCCCTTCTATTCCTTATCTGCTCTGAAGGTGATTCTTATGATCATTTACAATAATAATAAAAGTCACACTTAAAAGCCATTGTCCTGTTATTACATTCATATGGGTATCTAAAACAAATTGAAAACTGTTAGAAAATGCTATACCTTGCAATAGATGTCAAATAAGTCAGTACTTTTGTTATCACTTCTTCTGGTATGCATCTGAAATTACAATTTTCTGGAAATGTAATGATCCAAGCATTGTCCTTTCCCCGGCCACCTAAAACAGTATTTAAAAATCAAGCAAATTAATAATTTGTGTGACAATAATGCAAGAAAGATAATTTTTAAATATGTTAGGAGAGAGTTTTTGGCCAATGTAACTTTTATAAGGATGATACCTCTACATAAACCAAAATGGCACCAAGCTCCTAAGTTTAAAAAGTGACAGAATAGATCCTAAATGGATATGGGGGGAGAACAAAGTAAGTTAATATAGTTAGAAGAAAATTTCATGGAATGTACAACCAAAAATATAGTTGATATCTCTGTTTCTTTAGCAATGCTAAGACTTAAAGTGGATAATTGGCGGTTTAACAGCAAGTGGAAATAAATGATATTCTAATAGATTTGTGAAGACACAACATAAGCAATAATAGCAACAATGGTATAGAAAT
The DNA here is from genome assembly GCF_000147115.1 of Myotis lucifugus. Taxonomy (NCBI): domain Eukaryota; kingdom Metazoa; phylum Chordata; class Mammalia; order Chiroptera; family Vespertilionidae; genus Myotis; species Myotis lucifugus. The sequence goes on along the minus strand of NW_005871050.1, from coordinate 860,202 downwards.
CCTACCAATGCAAAGAAAGACTGACCATAAATTCTCTGTGGGTTAAAATTCAAATGTACACCCTATTCCATGACCCTTTCTACAGCCTGGAGCATGAGGAACATTGAGAATGAAACCCACCTATGTGCAGGGATAAGCCTTACACATACTTAAGGTTGCACTCTAAACCCAGCCTAGCACACATACACAGAATACTAGCTTAATAAACATTTAGTGCTAAATGGTGATTGAAAAATTATTTTAGGAGGAAAGTTGTAGGGTGGCCTTAGAATTTATCTTGCTAATAGAAATTTTTAAAGAGGTTTAGTTGTAATTCTTACTTGGCTGAATTTAAGTGATTAAAGATATAAGGATATAAAAATTCAATGTACAATAAAATATGACAATGGCAAAGGAGAGAGAGTGGAATTATAAATATTCAACCCACAAGAAAGTAAAACTGGAAGGAAAAAATAATGGGACAAATAGAAAACAAATAGTACAATAGTATATTTAAACCCAGCTATATGAATAATCACATTAAATATACATAATCTTGACACCCCAATTAAAAGTTAGTGATTATCAAATTGGATACAAAATTAAGACCCAAGTATATGCAATATTGCCTAAAATAAACACACTTTAAACATAAAGGTACACGTGCATTAAAAGCAAATGGATAGAAAAAGATATGCCATGTTAAAATTACTCAAAGGAAGCTAGTTTTCAAAAAAGTAGATTTCAGAATCAAGAATATTACTAGATATTAAGAAGATCATCTGATGATCAAACATCAATAAATACATCAAGAGAACATAATGATCCTAAATGCTTATGTACCTGATTACAGAGCTTCAAAATACATGAAACAAAAACTGATAGAACTAGAAGGAGAAATAAGCAAATCTACAGTTTTAGTCAGACATTCCACAACCTCTCTCTTAGTTATTTATAGAACAAGTAGACAGGAAATTTGCAAGGATACAGTACACCTGAACAACAGTCTCAACTAATATGACCTGACATTTATAGAACACTCCAACCAACAAAATACACATTCTCCAATGCATTTGGAAAGAGATAAAATTATTTGCCTTAATCTTTACCAAAAGAAATTTGAGTGAGAATTCCCATTCCCAAATTATCTTTTGAATCAAAATAATCCAAATTATTAAATCAAATGATGATAAATCTTCACTATATAATAGACTTAAAGTGCAGAATTTTTAAGGAAGATTTATCATGGAGAATTATGGCATCTAAGCAAGAGTCTTAAAGGAACTCAAAGGAAAAATGGTATAACTCTGAACCAAGAGATTTAGTGTATCACTAAACAAAGAGCCTCTATAGGTAGGTTACAGTATAGGACTAGTAATATAAATAATATGCTAGTATTATATTTTAATGTAACCTATATATTTTATACAATATAACACAGACTTGCCAAGTAAGTTGGTAAGCACTCTAGTTAAAGACAGAATAAACTAGCACTTAGACAAACTATACCTACACCAAAGAAAAGAATGCAAGGTTCTTATAAGGATAAATTATCATCTACTAATCTAAAAACTGTTATTATCCCTGTGCACCTACAAGTGCTGTACTAGGTAGTAAATTTGTAACTAAAGAATGCAAGAAATATTTTAATTCTAAATTGGGAGATTTTAATTATTTTCCCCATTGAGAACCCTTTCTTTAAAAGAAATCAGAAACCTTTTGAAAACAACTACCAAAAGCAGATAAGGAAGGAATTGCAGAGAGGGATCTGGGTGAGGAATAAGCCCCCATGGCAGTTCTATTTGGAACAGAGTTTGGAAAACACTGTGAGCTTCAGTAAAATCCCCCAACCTCAACAGTGATAGTATGTCACACGTTTATACCACTTGTAAAATAAAGCATATCCCTATCCGGTTTGGCTCAGTGGATAGAGCATCGGCCTGTGGACTCAAGGGTCCCGAGTTCAATTCCTGGTCAGAGCACATGCCCAGGTTGCAGGCTCCATCCCCAGTAGGGGCCTTGCAGGAGGCAGCTGATCAATGATTTTCTCTAATCATTGATGTTTCTATCTTTCTTTTCCTTCCTCTCTGAAATAAATAAAAAATATACTTAAAAATGAAAATAAGTAAATAAAGCATAAAACCACATTAAGTCACCACTAATTCACAATTACCACTAATTATAATCATAAAGCAGAGGCTAGATTGAAGTGCCCAATTAAGATAATCTATAAAGTAAATGCTTGTTTAGTAAACGTGAGAACATAGGTATCATTTTAGGAGAAAAAATTAAGCTACTTAAAAGAAATGTTTGTTTCATGTATTCTCAACACTAAAGAAGCATTCATTTTCATGCAAATAATGCATATAACTTGTAAATTTTTGTTTAATATAATATATACTATTTAATAGTATATTCAAATTTCTCTAACACCTGAAAGCAATTAGTTTGTCTTTAAGCAAAACTTTCCTTAGTTATCTGACCAAGTCAAAAGGAAAGGGGTGCTTATATCTCTAAAAATATGTAATGCTGTTGAGAAGCATTATTCACAGTAGACAGAAGGCAGAAGCAATCCAAGTATCAATCAACAGATGAATGGACAAAATGTAGTACATACATAATATGGAATAATATTCCACCTTAAATAGGAAGGAAGTCTTGAAATATGCTACAACATGGAAGGACCTGGAAGACATTATGCTGTCAAATAAGCCAGTCACAGGAGGATAAATACTGTATGATTCCACTTATATGAGGTACCTACAGTAGTCAAATTCATAGATATAGAAAATAGAATGAAGGTTACCAGGGGCTAGGAAAGGAAGGAATGGGAAGTTATTTTTTAATGAATACAGAGTTTCAATTTTGCAATATGAAGAGTTCTGGAGACCAATGGTGATGATGGTTGCACAAAAATAAAAATGTAATTAATGCCACTGAATTGTATACTTAAAATTGATGAAGATGGTAAATTCTTTATGTATATTTTATCAAAAATTTTTAAGGAGTATGGAGAAGATGGCGGCCGGAAGGATGGCAGTGAAGGAGAGAATGTGAGTGAGTAAGGCAGCGAAGGGGGAGTACCTGGACATGTGGGGGGGGGACGTAAGGGACAGATAGATTCTGCAGGACTTTTGGAGACTAGAGGATCAGGCTCCCCTAGCCAAGCAGCCTCTGCTACTGCTACAATCTATCCTGGGATGGCTGGCACTGCCAGCTCTACCACAGAGGCCACGCCATCTTGCAGGGGAGAGCTGCTGTGACTGGGAGCCCAGCCTCACCTCCACCCAGGGAGCCCTTGCACAACACCCGGGACCCTACAGCCACTCTGGCCAAGGACCTGCTGCCTTGGCTGCAGACCCACAAACACTGAGATGCCAGCCTCCCTGGCCGCGGGCTCTTATGAGTTCCAGAGAGTGCTCCCATCCTGCCAGCCAGACACTTTAGCCCCAGGCACCATGACAGTGTAGTAACAGCCAAGCCTTAAACAGCAATCCCAGGCTCCACAACCACACACAAACAGCCAACCCTTATGCAGCAATCCCGGATGCCACTACCACGCTAGCTGACACCAAGCCCAACGTAGCAACCCCGGGAGCCGCAACCAAGCCCTACGCAGCAACACTGGGTGCCTCACACAGCAACCCCGGGTGGCACTACTGCTCAAATCACCACCAAGCTCGACGAATCGACCCTGTGACTGGTGACCATGCTATCCGTCGCCAAGCCTGCTGCTGCAGTCACAGCTCCAGTGCAACTTGATGGCAAGATCATTTGGTGAGAGCAAAATAGGGAGACAAAGAAACAACCCCCAAAGGAAAGAAAAGGAGGAATCGCCAGAAAATGAACTAAATGAAACAGAGGCACAAAATTTGTCAGAAAAAGAATTTAGAGTAAGGGTCATACAGTTCATAAATCAGATGGATGAGAAAATCAACAACTTATATCAGAATCAAAAGGAAATAAATAGTGATATAGCTCCAATAAAAAACACTATGGAAGGTTTCAACAGTAGACTAGAAGAAGTGGAGGACCAAATTAGTGAATTAGAAGACAGGGCAGAAAAACACATCCGATCTGAACTGCAATTGGAGAAAAAAAATAAAAGGCAGGAGGAGAGCCTAAGGGAGCTTTGGTACAACGTGAATGAAGCAACATATGTATAATAGGGGTGAGAACGACAAGAAGAAGAGCAATGGTTAGAAACCCTACTTGAAGAAATAATGTCAGAAAACTTCCCTGAATTGGGGAAGAAGAAAGTCACACAAGCACAGAGTCCCAAAAATGATGAACCCAAAAAGACCCACACCAAGACACATTGTAATTATGATGGCAAACATTAATGACGAAGAGAGAATCTTAAAGGCTGTAAGAGAGAGACAGAAAATTACCTACAAGGGATCTCCCATTAGATTATCAAACCATTTCTTAACAGAAACACATCAAGCTAGAAAGGAATAGAAGGAAGTATACAAAGTGATGCAAAGCAAGGGACTAAATCCAAGAATACTCTATCCAGCAAGGCTATAATTCAAAATTGAAGGGGAAATCAGGAGCTTCACAGACATAAAAAGGCTAAGTGAGTTTATCACTACCAAGCCAACAATATAAGAAATGCTAAAGGGACTGTTGTAAAAAGAAGAAATAAAAAGGGAAGAAGGAACACAGGCACAAAAAAATAAAAATGGCTACCAACAAATTCCTATCAATAATGACTTTGAACATAAATGGCCTGAATGCTCCAATCAAAAGACATCGAGTGGCTGAATGGACAAGAAAATATGACCCATATGTATGCTGTCTGCAGGAGACCCACCTCAGAACAACATACACACACACACTGAGAGTGAAGAGATGGAAAATATATTTCAGACAAATGGAAATGAAAAAAAAAAGCTGGGGTAGCAATACTTATATTTGACAAAATAGACCTCAAAGTGAAGGCCATAACAAGAGATAAGGAAGGCCACTTCATAATACTAAAGGGATCAATACCACAAGAAGATATAATTCTGATAGACATATATGCACGCAATACAGGGGTACCCAAATACATAAAAAAAATCTTCTGGAAGAAATCAAGGGAGAGATCAACAACAATACAATCATAGTAGGAGATTTTAATATCCCACTGACATCACTGGATAAATCCTCTGGATCAAAATCAGCAAAGAAACATCAATCCTAAATGACTCACTAGATCAGATGGATATAATTGACATCTTCAGAAAATTCCACCCCATAGCTACAGAATATACATTCTTCACAAGTACACATGGGACACTTTCAAAGATAGACCACATACTGAGTCACGAGCAAAGTCTCTCCAAATTCAAGAAGATTGAAATCATATCAAGCATCTTCTCAGACCACAATGGCATAATATTAGAAATCAAATACAATAAAAACAATTAAAAAAAATCAAACATTTGGAGGCTGAATAGCATGCTATTAAACAATGATTGGGTTACCAAAGACATCAAAGAAGAAATTAAAAACATCCTGAAAATGGCCGAAACCGGTTTGGCTCAGTGGATAGAGCGTCGGGCTGCGGACTGAAGGGTCCCAGGTTCGATTCCGGTCAAGGGCATGTACCTGGGTTGCGGGCACATCCCCAGTGGGGAGTGTGCAGGAGGCGGCTGATGATGTTTCTCTCTCATCGATGTTTCTAACTCTCTATCTCTCTCCCTTCCTCTCTGTAAAAAATCAATAAAATATATTTAAAAAAAAAAATAAAAAATAAAAACATCCTGAAAATGAAAGACAATGAAAATACAACAATCCAAAATTTATGGGACACGGTGAAAGCAGTCTTGAGAGGGAAGTTCATAGCTCTACAGGCCTACCTGAAAAAAAAAGAAAGAAAGAAAATGGTAATAAATTATCTAAGCCTGCAACTTAATTTGAAAGAGAGTAACAAGAAAAGTCCAGAGTAGGCAGAAGGAAGGAAATAATAAAGATCAGAGCAGATATAAACAACATAGAGACAAAACAAAAAAGAAATACAAAAGATCAATGAAACCAAGAGGTGGTTCTTTGAAAGGATAAACAAGATTGATGAACCTCTAGCCAGGCTCACCAAAAAACAAAGAGAGAGGACCCAAATAGACAAAATCAGAAAGGAAAGAGGTGAAGTAACAACCGACACAGAGACATACAAAGGATTGTAAAAAAAAGTACTACGAACAACCCTACTCCAACAAACTGGACAACCTTGATGAAATGGACACATTCCTAGAAAAATACAAGCTTACAAAACTCAATCAGGAAGAATAAAAAACCTGAATAGGCCAATAACTACTGATGAAATTGAAACAGTAATCAAAAAACTTCCAGTTAACAAAAGCCATAGCCCAGATAGCTTTACAGGTGAGTTTTACCAAATATTCAAAGAAGAACTAAAACCTATCCTTCTCAGACGATTCCAAAAAAATTCAAGAGAAAGGCATACTTCCAAGCTCTTTCTATGAAGCCAGCATTACCCTAATCCCAAAACCAGATATGACACTACAAAGAAAGAGAATTACATGCCAATATCCCTGATGAACATAGATGCTAAAATCCTCAACAAAATTCTAGCAAATTGGATCCAGCATTATATTAGAAAGATCATACATCATGACCAAGTGGGATTTATTCCAGGGATGTAAGGATAGTACAATATCTGCAAATCAAAAAACGTGATACATCACGTAAACAAATTGAGAGATAAAAATCATATAGTCATATCAATTGATGCAGAAAGGGTATTTGACAAAATCCAACACCCTTTCCTGATAAAAACTCTCAAAGTGGGAATAGAGGGATCATATCTCAACATAATAAAAGCCTTATATGACAAACCTACAGCCAACATCTTACTCAATTGGCAAAAATGAAAACCATTTCACCTAAGAACAGGAACAAGACAGGGACTCCCACTTTCACCACTCCTGTTCGACATAGATCTGGAAGTGCTAGCCATAGCAATTAGAAAAGAAGAAGAAATAAAAGGTATCTAAATTGGAAAAGAAAATGTAAAACTGTCATTATTTGCAGATGACATGATATTATACATAGAAAACCCTAGAGACTCCATCAAAAAATTATTAGACTTAATAAATGAATTCTTCAATGTAGCAGGATACAAAATTAATGCCAAGAAATCTATGGCATTTTTATACAACCATAATGAACTTACAGAAAGAGAGATTAAAAAAACAATCCCATTTATCATTGCAAAAAAAAGATACCTAAGAATAAACTTAATTAAGGAGGTAAAAGACCTGTACTCGGAAAAATACAGGACACCAAAAAAGAGATAGAGGAAGACATAAACAGATGGAAGAACATATGGATTGGTAGAATCAACATCATTAAAATGTCCATACTTCCCAAAGCAATCTATAGATTTAATGCACTCCCCATTAAAACAACAATGGCATATTTCACAGACCTAGAATGAACTCTCCAAAAATTCATCTGAAATAAAAAAAGACCCCCAATAGCTGCAGCAATCTTGAGAAAGAAGAACAAAGTAGGTGGGATCTCAATACCAGTTATCACCTGTATTACAAAGCCACGGTTCTCAAAACTGCCTGGTATTGGCACAAGAACAGACATATAGACCAATGGAGTAGAATAGAGAACCCAGAAATCGATCCAAACCACTATGCTCACTTAATATTTGACAAAGGAGGCAGGAGCATACAATGGAATCAAGACAGTCTCTTCAATAAATGGTGTTGGGAAAATTGGACAGATACATGCAAAAAAATGAAACTAGACCACCAACTTATACCATACACAAAAATAAACTCAAAATGAATAAAGGACTTAAGAATAAGATGGGAAACCATAAAAAACTTAGAAGCTATAGGCAGCAAAACAGCAGATATTTGTCGTAGCAATATCTTTACCAATACAGCTCCTAGGGCAATGGAAACTAAGGAGAAAATAAACAAATGGGACTACATCAAAATAAAAAGCTTCTGCCCTAACCGGTTTGGCTCAGTGGATAGAGAGTCGGCCTGCAGACTGAAGGGTCCCGGGTTCGATTCCAGTCAAGGGCATGTACCTTGGTTGCAGGCACATCCCCAGTAGGAGGTGTGCAGGAGGCAGCTGATCGATGTTTCTCTCTCATTGATGTTTCTAACTCTCTATCCTTCTCCCTTCCTCTCTGTAAAAAATCAATAAAAAGTATTAAAAACAAAAAGCTTCTGCACAGCAAATGAAACCATCAACAAAGCAAGAAAGCCCACTGCATGGGAGAACGTATTTGCCAATGTTATCTCCGATAAGGGTTTAATCTCCAAAATTTACAGGAAACTCATACAACTTAACAAAAGAAAGATAAACAATCCAGTCAAAAAATGGGCAAAGGGCCCAAATAGACACTTTTAGAAAGAGGACATATAGAAGGCCAAGAGACATATGAAAACATGTCACTAATCATCTGAGAGATGCAAATCAAAACAACAATGAGGTACCATCTCACACCTATCAGAATGGCTATCATCAACAAATCAACAAATGACAAGTCCTGGCAAGGATGAGGGAAAAAAGGAACCCTCTTGCTCTGCTGGTGGGAATGTAGACAATGGTGCAGACACTGTGGAAAACAGTATGGGATTTCCTCAAAAAATTAAAATGGAACCTCTATTTGACCCAGTAATCCCACTTCTAGGACTATAGCTCAAGAAATCAAAAACTCCAATCAGAAAGGATATATGCACTCCTATATATCCTTATGTTCATAGCAACACAATTTACAATAGCTAAGATTTGGAAACAGCCTAAGTGCCCATCAGCAGATGAGTGGGTTAAAAAAAAACTGTGATACATCTACACAATGAAATACTATACTGCGGTAAAAAAGAAGGAATTCTTACCATTTGCAACAGCATGGATGGAACTGGAGAGTGTTATGCTAAGCAAAGTAAGCCAGTCAGAGAAAGATAAATATCACATGATCTCACTCATTTGTGGAATATAATGAACAACATAAACTGATGAACAAAAACAGATCCAGAGACAGAGAAGCATTGATCAGACCATCAAACCTCAGAGGGAAGGTAGGGGAGGGTGGAGGTAAGGGGGAGAGATCAACCAAAGGACTTGTATGCATGCATATAAGCCTAACAGACACAGACACCAGGGAGGTAAGAGCAAGAGTGGGGGGTGGGAGGGCAATGGGGGGATAAGGACACATATGTAGTACCTTAATCAATAAAGAAAAAAACAATAACAAATAGAACCAGAGTTTTAGAAGCATCGAACAGACTGTCCAATCTATGAGGGAAAGTGGGGAGTGAGGGGGTAAGAGATCAACCAAAGGACTTTTATGCATGCATGTGAGCATAACCAATGGACACAGACAATAGAGGGGTGGGGACATGTGCTGGGGGGTGGGGGTGGCCGGGGAAAGGTCACTGGGTCAAAAGGGAGACTTATGTAATACTTTAAACAATAATTTAAAATAATTTTTAATTATATACAAATGCATATACATATACAAATGCAGATATATATTTTAGAAAAGTAAACAACTTTTATCATGTGTAAATGAAATCCTAAAAAAAACAACTTAGTACGTGCTACTTGATTAGGTGAGTGGCTTGACAGAATTAGTAATAAACATTTAAGTAATCAGAGTACAGTGGAGGTGAAAATCTCAAATATGCCACCATAGTTGCCACCCTCTAACCCAGCCAGCATCCACTTAGGAGATATATTCTACTTTCACTTACCATGAACTTCGAAAGACTTAGCTGAAAGTCAATACACAAAGGTGGTAACATTGGTTTTAATCACATATCTAAATGTATTGAAAAACCTCCAATTATTCTCTAAATGTCCATTTTTAGCAACTATTTACACAATGTATAAGTGTTTATTAAAATAGTGTTTCTCTCTCTCTCTCTCTCTCTCTCTCTCTCTCTCACACACACACACACACACACACACACACACACACACACACTAATAAGGACCAAACTAACTTTGCTAATAGATTCATACATTTATCTCATCTAAATATATGTAAAAGTCTGCTTACCGGACAAAAATGCAATGTCTTGCATTAAGAAATGACTGATGTCCTTTACACAGAGATGCAGCTCGGAATCTATGACAAATAGAAAGAGAAACAACATATATGTTAAAGTTCAGCTAGAACCATACACATGATTGCACATTGTGCTAAAAAGAACTCCAGGGGTCCCACAGATCTGTGTCCACAGACATGTTGCTGATCTTCCCTTCTTTACTCTTCAGCTACATGGCAGGGAAATCTCACTGTTGAAAACATCACTAAATAGGACCAGTGTCTTAGTTCTCAGAATCTATGCCCAGGATATAAACTACTCTCATTTGCCAGAAAGCCAGGGGCAAAGGTCAAAACTCTGAATATATAGGATGTCCCTAAAAAATGTATACACATACATTTTTGAGAGCACAATTGATGTTTCTTTATTTTCAGATTTAACATATTGGAATTAATAATTATTCAAAGTGTGTACACATTTTTGGGACACCCTGCATATTTAAAGGTATATAGCCATGGAGGCACTAAGGTAGATAGTCACGGAGACACTATCAAACTATCTTCTACTTCTGGTGATGCCTTTTATGCCACAAAACTTTATTAGAAATTACAAATCACTTCTCAGATCTCTTATCTTATTAAATCCTTAAAATAACCTGAAAGGAAAGTATTATTGTTATCCCATTTTATAAGTCAGGAAAAGAGTTGGAGAGTAAGTACAGTGAAACATGTGGCTTTTGAGTCAGACAGACCTGAATTCAAATCTCAATTTGTTGCATTTACAGGCTGTACAAACAAGTGCAAGTTACTTAGGCTCTCTGAGCCTGTTTACTCACTTGTAAACTGGGCATAATAGCATCTACCTCACAGGGTGCTGTGCCAACTAAATGCAAAATACCTGACATAATAATAGGTCTTTTATAAATAGTATCATATTAACTCACCTTTGATCATTACAGCAGAACAATATCCACGCACTCATTGTTCAATATGTTTTAGTTGTCCCTGATCTTAAGTGCTGATTTCTAATGTTCAATTCTAGTGAACTCTATATAGGAGCCAAAAATCAAAGTCCACTACCTGCCTCTGGTCCATGAGCAAGAATAACTTTTTAAAAGTAAACAGGTCATCAAACTAGGCTATTTTGGATTATTGGTTTTAATGCCTGTGGTTTCACACCTCTTATAGAAGCCATATTTTCCACTTGTCTCTGATACAAAAGGCATTCAAAGACCTAGTCTCTGGTGGTGTCAGGCAGATGACACATTACTCTTCTTAGTGCTCCTCAAGTCATACAATATGGATGTGGTTTATCAGGGTAAACCCTGCTCAACAGCATTACAAAAACAAATCCTCGATGGGTCCACACTAGACACCTGAATAGGGTATCTGTTACAGAATGACCCACCCCTCATCCTCCCCCAATTGAAACATAAAGCAATTAATTGACAAATTTATTTTCATAAGATCTATGCCATTAAAAATCTGCAATTTATCAGGACATACAAATCAATTCCAAAAAATGTCTTGTAATGTTTTTAAAATGAGGCTCCTGGTATGTCCCAGGCCAAGGAGTACACTTCCACATTGTTGTGTCTTTATATCCAAAAAATGTTACATGTTTCCTCAGATAAAAGAATGTGTTTCTGTCAGCCACAAATATGTGTCCCACATTGACATTTTTAGACATGGAGACATGGAAGAAGGGTAAGAATGGGAATAATGCAAAGAGGACTAGAACTCTCTCTGCCCTTCAAGGCCTGTAAAAGTGGCAATGCCCCAAATGCTTCCTGCCATTTAAATAAGAGCATTAGGCCTGGCTGATGTGGCTCAGTGGTTGAGTGTCAACCACGAGTCATGGTTTGATTTCCAGTCAGGGCACATGCCCGTTTGCAGGCTTGATCCCCAGTAGGGGTGTGCAGGAGGCAGCCGATCAATGGTTGACGTTTCTATCTCTCCCTTCCTCTCTCTGAAATCAATGAAAACATATTTTTAAAAGATAAAAAACAAGATGTTTATTAAATAAATAAACAAATAAATAAGATCATTAGGCATTAAAATATTCCTACATAATGAAATTCAAATCCATCCCTGCTTTGATCAGTAAAAGATAAATTGATGAATTTTATGTCAGATGTCAGAAGTACTAATATCTGCAACTTCGTTTCTCCCACACCATTTGGGTTCCTACATAGGTACAGAAAGATGTCCATTTAATCTAAATTTTTTTAATCCATTTATGTAATGAAAGAGATATCTGGCATAAAATAAAAGGCCAAGGACTGGGAGTGGGAGGCCCTGGGCTTAGTACTGGCTCTGTCAGAGAGCTGCTCTGTGATCCTGAGCAAGTCACTCCCTACCCCTCACCTCATTACCCCATTTTATTTTTTTCTTTACTGATTAAGGTATTACATATGTGTCCTTATCCCCTCATTTCCCCACTCCCACCCCTCCACTCATGCCCTCACCCCCCTGGTATCTGTGTCCATTAGTTAGGTTTATATGCATGCATACAAGTCCTTTGGTTGATCTCTCCTCCTTACCCCCACCCTCCCCTACCTTCCCTCTGAGGTTTGAGGATCTGATCCATGCTTCTCCTTACCCCATTTTAGAAGTGAGGGCTATACAACAAATGCTTTCTAAGGCCCCTTACATTCTATAAGATCCAGCGGTGGGTAAAATCCATACATATAAGAAAAAACATACTGATGTTTCTATTGTAAAATGTCTTCCACAACTGAGCCAACAAAATAACATTTCCATACCAATGAAAAAGGATGAAATAACTAAGAGAGAAGTTGATATTATTTTTAGAAATAATAAAGACATGAGCCAGAAACAGACTGAAGAGAGAGGAGATAACACATGAGAGGAAACAGAAGATACAGGTTATCAGTGAGGAGCTACAAAAAAGAAATAGTGTCAACTTTATCCAAAGTCAGTACTCTGAGTTCCACTCCGCTTTGTATCTGATGTTCTTGAATTTCTGCACAGATTTACTACTGAAATACAAAAGAACAAATATGATTTATAGTGTTCCTTTTGCTAACCCTTTAGACTCTTTTACTCCAGAGCATAATAAGTGAAAAGCCTGAAATAAGCAAACGCTGGATGAAGTCCACATTACAGCATGTTCCTTGTTGGCTAGATTCACATTTGATAGGAGGGTTGTCAAGCTGTCCCAGGTAGGAAGCTCAATTACTTACAAATGAAAAGCATGCATTCTCTTTACTTATGACTAGTTGCTAAACCCCAAAAAGGCCAGTTGAGAAGCCAAAAAAGAGGCACTAAGACAATAGGTAATCTGACAAACACCCTCAAAAACACCCACCTGTAGCAGCTTTTCATTTAAGAGCCTTACCGAAGAACCACGTGCTTGTAAAATAAAAAACACAATCAGGCACAACTGAAAACAAAAGACAAGAACAGTGCTTGCCAATTCATTCATTCCATAGATTGATCAGGAAGCAAAAGAAACAAGCTTTTATTGTGAAGTTATCACTAATATTTCTTCTAGAAAATGAAAGGTAGTTGTGAAAAAGAGGACACAAGCTCCAATTTCAAATATGAAGAAATGTTTAAGTCCTAAAAGGTGTCAAAATAAATATTTAGGATGGTTCGCAGAGGAGGAAGGTATACCCATTCAATTTTGTTTGTGTCACTTGCAGAGATAGAGAACATTTGTCATCTTTATACAAGGTACCCTATATCGTTTTTAAAAATTTTACATTCCTTAACTTTTTTAAACAAAGATTTATTGAGCACCTACTATATGCCAACTACTGTTGTAAGTTATAAACAGGTGTTCTAGGTAAAAGCAAAGGTTCATGATCAAGTAAGTTTTGTGAAATATTGGGGTTAAATATACTGAAAAATTCCCCAGCAAATACACATACAAGCATTGCAACTCCTTGTGTGTGTGAGCTATGTATGCAATGTTTCCCAAAACTATTTGATTACATACCCATTTGTTTGTTGTTTGTTTGGTTGGTTGAGTGTTTCATTGGTTGGCTGGTTGGTTTTGAGAGAGAGGGGAGGGGAGGAGAATAAGAGAACTATAGAGACTCCAGGTGAAGAAGCACTTTGTTCTAGAAAATTTAGATGAAATGATGGTTATGGTATACAGAGAAACCCTTCCCTACCATTATTAGAGTTCATTTTAACTAAGTCTGAGCATCTCTGTGGCAAGGAAGCTAGAGAGGACAATCAAGCGTGTAGTTGGACTGGAATAAATGATATTTTATGTACCACTTATCCAAGAGTCTATGCCTCCATGGTTTTGGCATATATTACCATTCCAAGGAATTTCAATACTACTGAGTTTATTAATGACTCCCACAGGGAAAATTATAGTTTAGAAAGTAAATTGGCATCCATTAGCATTCTCATTTTTTAGAAAGCATTTTTACTCCATATTCCAGCAATATCTCCAACCCTTGAGCTTTATTTCACAGTGACGCTCTCGTGTATATGTATCCCTTCCCAGGGGTTTCTGTTCATATGAAAATGAACAGGAGTCCTGAACCATGATGCACACACATGCATTTTGTCAAGGCAAACAAACTGAATAAAACAGCAAATACCTCTATTCTTAAGTTTTCCAAAAAATAAGAGGCAAAGATGCAGCACAAATAAAATAGAAAGGAAAATAAAGGAAATGTCAACCAGTCGAATACAGTCTCTCCCATAGCACTCAACCCACTGCCACCACCAATATGAGAACAGGGGAAAGCATAGTAAATGATTAGCAATACATGTCATTTGTGGAGCTATGGCTTATAAACAACCTGTGAAGCACTGCATAAAGCAGTTTCTATACATTTTTTCTGGTCTTAACAATAATCCTTCAAAGTGGATATTAAAACCCTCCTCTTACAGATGAGGAAACAAGCTCCCATTCATGTACCTATTCATTCAAGAAATTCATACTGGAAAATTACCAGGCACCAGCCACAGTTTAGACACAAGGTGGAATCTAGTAAATGTTTTTTAGAAGTTCTTTTATGGTGTCACCTATTTGGTTCTCTAACCACAGACAGGCAATCAAAACTGTGCACTCGGAAGAATACATTCAATTAGCTCTAATGCAACTTACTAACTAGATATGACTCCATACCTCCCATTTTCTTTGAGCAAGAATTTCATCACACACCATATCAAGAATGTTTATAAACATTTTTGAAAGAAACACCATTATTTTTACAGCCTGAAATTCTTAACAATCGTGCTTACTTTTAGTAATCACCTCTTTGAACGTTCGCTATTGCTGATGTGCATGATTCAGATAAAACTAGGTTTTGTTTTGAGTCCTAAATCCTGCTGCAAGGCAGATGGAATTCTAGGAGTATAATTTTCCCTTTCAACATGAATGTCAGATACACTAGCCCATCTGTAAACAATAATGATTTAGCACATGCAACAAATTGAAGTGATGTCTTGATATGTGTTATGCTTTTAAAAGTGAAACAAATAAACGGGTAATTGTGAAACCATCACAAAATTAATTCCCACTAAACTACAGCAGAACAAACTATGCAGCACTTTGTTCTGCAATAAAGTTACAATATGAAAGACACATAATTTTGTACTAACAAAAGAAAAGCAAGATTTTTGCTAAATCCTCCCTCTGTTAACAACCTACCAGACCTCCTTCCAATCCATTGTAATTCAATTCAGCAAACCACTGGGTTTCTATTTGCTCCTCTCTGTTAGTTGCTGTGGCCCATTGGAATATGAATAGCTTTTCAATTTAAAAAGCTTTAAAATTTAACAGAAGCTATGACATAAACAACTCACCATAATATAGCCTATAGTATGTGCTAAATCAGAAATACACAATATAGGGTATAGGGAGGAGAGAAATTATAAAAATAAGAGAGTGAGAAAAAGGAAGTTTTCATAGATGATGTGACATTTGAGCGGGGCCTTGACAATTTATTAGGATTCAAATATATGGACAGGGGGATAGAGGAGGACTTTCTAGATAAAAGATACTAGACACTGCCACAGGAGTAGTTTAAAAAAATAGGGGACTATATATGGCCTGATATGGTTTGAATTTAGAGCGTGGGCAAGTCTAGCTAAAACCAGAAAGCAAGACTAGAAGCTAAAAGTGGAGAACTTTGCAGGCCTTCAGAGGAGAGCAAGCTTCTGGAATGTCTTTGATCCAGGATCACTGACTTAACACAAAGGTATTTTCCAAGCAAGCAACTCTTACAACAGAAAAGCAGGGATGTAGAAATTGGTAGACCCTACAATCAATTAACTACCAATTTTTGGTGTAGCTTCATGCAATTCACTGAAAGTTCTCTATGGCTCCAGTTGTTTATAAGCACCTATACAACACAAAGCCTGTGGGAAGGGAAATGGAAAGCCCCTCTTTTGTGTTATAAACTCCAAATAAAACTTGGTTTGAGTACTATTCTAAGATTTTGCTTTGTGTCTGTTTGTTGTAATAAATACTAGTTATGAGTACGAATATATGAGTCCTGTGAGTCCATCTAATAAGTCATCAAACCTGAGGTAGTCTTGAGGATTCCCAAAACACAATCACTTCCCCAAAGAAAGAAGTGAAACTATCTGTATTTACAATATGATCTTGTATTTACAAAATGCTAAGGAATTCACACACAGGGACACACATACAATAAAACAAGTTCAGCAAGAATATATAATATATTAGATCAATATACAAAAATCAATTGTAATTGTATTGTGCAAAACTTATACTCTGAAACTGCAAAACATTGAAAGAAAGTAAGGATGATCTAATTAAATGGAAACCCATCCAACATTCATGGCCATATATAGTCCCCATTTTTTAACTACTCCTGTGGCAATATTCCCTTAATTGTATACAGATTCTAAGCAATCCCTCTCATAATCTTAGCTGGATTTTTTTCCCTCCAGAAATTGACAAGTTGATCCCAAAATTTATATAGAAATGCATGGGAGACAGATTAACCAAAACAGTCTTGAAAAAAAATGAAAAGTTTGAGGACTCATACTTCCAAAGCTACAATAATAAATAAGACAGAGTAGTAGTGGCATAATCCTATATAATAAAACCCTAATATGCAAATTGACTGAATGGTGGAATGACCAGCAGAATGACTGGTCGCTATGATGGGCACTGACTACCAGGGGGCAGATGCTTAATGCAGGAGCTGCCCCCCCCCTCCCGAGAGGGAGGCAATCAGTGGGTGCCAGTGGAGGCCCCCCAATCACCCTGCCCGCCCAACGCCCCACAGATGGCCCTGATCACCGTCCAGGCCTAGGGACCCTACCCTATATATTGGGAACAGTCTCTTAGATTTAAAAAGTAAAACCTGGCAAGGCTACTCTAACACTGAAAAAACAGGATGATGCAGCGATGACATGCATGGACTCTGGCTTGCACATTTTGTGGTCAGCCCTGATTCTGACACTTTTAACTGTGTGACAAAGCCAATTACTTAACTTCTCTCTGCTTCAGTTTTTCCACCCATAAGATGGGGAAAATGGTACTACTGCCTCAGAAGGATCGTGTTATGTACTACTTTTTATAATCAGGGGAAAAAAATGTATCTGCCCATAAAACAGCAAGATGCCTTTCACCTGTATGAAAAGTATGGTCACTGGTGCATGCAGTGTACCGGATTGCGAGAGGGATGTCCAACTGCCGGTTTAGGCCCAACATCCCCCAACAGGTCCGGATTGCAAGAGGATGCAGGCCGGGCTGAGAGACCCCCCCCCCCCATGCAAAATTTTGTGCACTGGGCCTTTAATGATAGACATAAAGATCAATGGAATAGAATTGAGAGTCCCAAAATTAGCCCATGTATCTAAAGTCAATTGATTTTTTAACAAGTACAAGACAATTCAATGAGGAAAGAATAGCCTTTTCAACAAATGGTAATGGGACAACAGGATATCCACATTCAAAAGAATGAAGTTGAACCCCTATTTTACACCATAAAAAAAACTCACAGTGGATCAAATATTGAAATATAAGACCTAAAACAATAACATTCTTAAAATAAAAGAATAAATCTTTGTGACCTTGCATTAAGCAAAACCTTCATATATATGACATCAAAATCAAAGCAACAATAGAAAAAAACACATAAATTTTGGCTTTGTCAAAATTTAAACTTTTATGTTTCAAAGGACACTAACAAGAAAGTAAAAATATAATACACAAGAAGGGAGAATATATTTGTGAATTATCCGCTAAGGAATAAGGAACATAAAGAACACTTACTAATCTAATCTAATAAAAGACAGACATGCAAATTGACCGTACCTTCGCTATGCCTTAAGCCATGCCCACCAGCCAATCAGAGCGACTATATGCAAATTAACCCAACCAAGATGGCAGCCGGCAGCCACGGAGCTGGAGCAAGCAGGAGGCTTGGTTGCTCAAGTGATGGAGGAAGCCAAGCTTCCTGCCTGCCGCGGCTCTGAGCTCCACTGAAGGCAACAAAGTTTCAATTACAGAAGATAAATAAACCCCAGATACCTGCTTTCAGCCAGCCGTGGCCACGGAGCTGGAGCAAGCAGGAGGCTTGGTTGCTCAAGTGATGGAGGAAGCCAAGCTTCCTGCCTGCCACGGCTCTGAGCTCCACTGAAGGCAACAAAGTTTCAATTACAGAAGATAAATAAACCCCAGATACCTGCTTTCAGCCAGCCGTGGCCACGGAGCTGGAGCAAGCAGGAGGCTTGGTTGCTCCAGGGATGGAGGAAGCCAAGCTTCCCACCTGCCGCGGCCGGCTCTGAGCTCCACTGAAGGCAACAAAGTTTCAATTATAGAAGGTAAATAAATCCCAGAATAAAAAAAAAAAGAAAAAAAGGAGAGGTTGGGAGCTTCCGTCACCTGGGGGCTTGGCCAGCCTGAAAACGGCCCTCAGCCCCTCACCCAGACTGGCCAGGCAACCCAGTGGGGACCCCCCCACCCTAAAGGGTTATGGCCAGCCTGAAAACAGCCGGCAGCCCCTCACCCAGACTGGCCAAACCTCCATGGGGTGAGGGTCCCCACTGGGGGGGGTGCTTGACCAGCCTGCAAACAGCCATCAGCCCCTCACCCAGGCTGGCCACGTACCCCAGTGGGGACCCCCACCCTGAAGGGGGTGTGACCAGCCTGCAAACAGCCATCAGCTCCTCACCCAGGCTGGCCAGGCACCCCAGTGGGGACACCCACCCTGAAAGGGGTGTGACCAGCTGCAAACACCCATCAGCCCCTCACCCAGGCTGGCCAGGCACCCAAGCGGGACCCCCACCCTGATCCGGGACACCCTTCAGGGCAAACCAGCCAGCCCCCACCCATGCACCAGGCCTCTATCCTATATAATAAAAGGGTAATATGCAAACTGACCCTAACAGCAGAACGAATGGGAATGACTAGTCACTATGACACACACTGACCACCAGGGGGCAGACGCTCAATGCAGGAGCTGCCCCCTGGTGGTCAGTGCGCTCCCACAGGGGAGCTCTGCTCAGCCACAAGCCAGGCTGATGGCTGCCAGTACAGCGGTGGTGATGGGAGCCTCTCCCGCCTCCTCAGCAGCACTAAGGATGTCAGACTGCAGCTTAGGCCTGCTCCCCGCTGGCAAGTGGACATCCCCCGAGGCTTCCGGGCTGCCAGAGGGATGTCTGATTGCCAGCTTAGGCCCAATCCCCCGGGGAGCGGGCCTAAGTCAGCAGGTGGCCATCTCCCGAGGGGTCCCAGACTGCGAGAGGGCACAGGCTGGGCTGAGGGACCCCCCCCCCAATGCACAAATTTTTGTGCACCAAGCCTCTAGTCAATAATAAAAGAGCAAATAACAATTGAAATGGACAAATGATTTGAATAGACACATCTCCAAAGAAGATATAAAAATGGCCAATAAGCACATGCAAGGATGTTCAACATCATTTAGTCATTATGAAATGCACATTAAAACAGCGAGATACACACTTCACACCCATGGAGATAGCTGTAATAAAAAAATGGACAATAACAAGTGTTAGTAAGTATGTGGAAAAATTAGAACCTTCATACACTGTTCATGGGAATACAAGATGATTCAGCCCCTGTGTAAAACAGCTGTGCAATTCCTCAAAAAGTTAAAAAGTTACCATATGACTGAGCAATTCTACTTCTAGGTATGTACCCCCCAAAATGAAAACATACGTCTACACCTGTACATGAATGTTAATAGCATTATTCAGAATAATCAAAAGGTGAAAACAACAAAGTGCCCATCAACTGAAGGATGGATAAACAAAATGTGGTATATCCGTACAAAGGAATATTTTTTGACAAAAAAAAAGTAACAAAGGACTGATACACACAACAACATAAATGAATCTTGAAAAGATATTGCTAAATATCTTGCTAAGTGTAAGAAGTGACAAATTTTTATTTAATTTATATGAAATATCCATAATAGACATATATAGAGAGAGACAGAAAGTAGTTTAGTGGTTGGTTAAAAATAGGGGTATGGGGTGATTGGGGACTGACCGCTGAAGGGCACAGGGTATCTTTTATGAATGATAAAATGTCATAAAACCAATTGCAGTGATGGTTACAATCTGCGAATGTGCTAATAAAAACATTGAATGTTACACTTCAAATGGGTAAATTGTATGGTATGTGAATTATATCTCAATAGAACTGTTACAAAAAAAATAAGTAAAGGAAAGTGAGGTTTGCAACAAAAATGTTCATTTGAGCATACGATGTACTTTCTGCATTTCTCCTTCCCAATGAATTTAATCATGAAAAAAAATAGAAGGGAGCTCAAGTTTTAGAAATATATGTTAAAGAAAAAAGATGAAGGTTGAGCATAAAGATAAACCACAATGATATCACAGAATAAGTTAACATGATTGTTATATTTCATCGGTTCTCAACCTGTGGGTCGCGACCCCTTTGGGGGTCAAATGACCCTTTCACAGGGGTTGCCTAAGACCATCAGAAAACACATATATAATTACATATTGTTTTTGTGATTAATTACTATGCTTTAATTATGTTCAATTTGTAACAATGAAATTGGGGGTCACCACAACATGAGGAACTGTATTAAAGGGTCACGGCATTAGGAAGGTTGAGAACCACTGTAATATATTTGGATGTTATTTTGAATGATTTATACTCATAAAATTCTTTTTTGTTCGGCCAGTGTTGCTCAGTGATTGAGCATCACCCCATGCAATCAGGAGGTTGCTGACTCAATCCCCAGTCAGAATATGCCTGGGTGCTGGCTTGATGCCTAGTAGGGGGTGTGGTGGAGGCAGCCAATCAATATTTCTATCTCTCTCCCTTCCTCTCTCTGAAATCAATAAAAACATATTTTTAAAAAATCTAATTTTTTAACATAAATAAGTCTTTCTTATAGAGGTAATTAGCATAGTATTTTTGAGTGCATGCTCCAGAGACAGCTTGCCTGGATTCCAATTCCAGCTCACAAGTTTTATGGCATTGGACAAGCTTGCATCAACTCTCTGTGTCTCAGTTTCATTTACTGGTAAAATGGGGGAAATGATAATACCTATTTCATGGGGTTACTGTAATGTTAAAGTTGTTAATACATGTAAACACTTGGAACAGTGCCTAGTATATGGTAAATGCTCAATAAGTATTAGCCATTGTTATAAAAAAAAATAACATCATAATTCAAAATATTCAGTGTACAAGTAAGCATCCAGGTAGTGGCAGACAATGAATTAGCATTATGCTTATGCAAAGATTTTAATTCTCACCTTCCCGAGTCACAACTGCTTCAAGAGGAAAAGGGGGACAGGCAGAGGTAAAAGAGGGCAAAGGAGGGAGGGATAAATGGCAGCCAGAATACCATTCCCATCTTTCAGTTCATCTGCAAATAGGGGAATCAGACTATGGTTCCTTAGCCATATATCAGGTCTTATATACAAGGAACACTCTTAAAATACATCACATTTGAATATAAAAATTGAACTTTCAAGTCTAAAAAACATGGAAGAGCTTCTCTTATTGGTCACAATGGGGACTGAAAATCCTGAAAAACCTTCCTGCTACAAAACACAAAAACATAGTGGGAAAAATAAATTTAAAGCCTTTTTAATGCATGGCTGAGCTGGCAAAAAAGACAAGGAAATTCTCAGAGGTCAAAACCACTACTAGGGCAAATGTCCTGAGAAATAAGACAACTAAGAACAGTCATTGCCCCCGGGCATCTGCTAATTCCCAGGTGACTTACAATTTGATTTTAATGGTCATGCACTAGAGAAGATTCAAAGCCTACAGCATTAGGATCACATCAGAGAAAATACAGGAGAATATCTGTATGGCCTGTGGGTAGGATAGAATTTTTTAATTAGGATACAAGAAACACAAACCATAAAGGAAAAGACTGATAATTTAGGCAACATTAAATTAAAATTTTGTTTTCATCCAAAGACACCATAAAAAATGAGACAAGCCACAAATTGTGTATAGATATTTATAATACATATAAGTTACAAACAAATACTATCAAGAATATATAAAAGATTCTAAGTTAATTTTAAAAAAGACAAACCACTAAGTAGAAAAATGGGGGAAAAATAACACACAGGCATTTCACAGAAGAAACAGGAATGGCCAATAAACATCTGAAGAGATCTTCAGTGCATTTGTAATGTGTGAAATGCAATGTCAAGGACAGTAAGATAATCTTTTATACCCACCAGTTAAGCATCAACTTTTAAAAAAATCAACATTAGCAAGGACCTATATGTTTAACAACATAATCACTATAGATATGTTTTGGTTTTGGCCTTGGCTTTTACCACAGATTTCTTTTTTCATAAAACATCTATTTTTTAAGTTCTTTATTGTTTAAAGCATTACATATGTCTCCTTTTTCCCCCATTGACCTCTCCCCAGCCACCTTCACCCCCCAGTACATGCCCTTACCCCCCTAGTGTCTGTGTCCATTGATTATGCTTATATGCATGCATACAAGTCCTTTGGTTGATCTCTTACCCTCTCCCCTCCCTCCACTGCCTTCCCTCTGAAGTTTGAGGGTCATAAAGTATCTATTTTGAAAGAACACCTTAAAAATTATTTTAGTGGCCCAAACCAGGTAGATCACTTCATTGGAGTGTCGTCCTGTACACCAAAAAGGTTGTGGGTTCGATTCCCAGTCAGGGCACATACCTGAGTGGTATGTTCAAGCCCCAGTCAGGATGTGTATGGTAGGCAACCAATCAATGTTTACCTTTCCGATTGATGTTTCTTTTTTTCTGTCTCTCCCTCTCTATATAAAATCAATAAACATGTCCTCAGGTGAGGATTTTTAAAAAAAAAAACTGTTTTAGCCCTAGCTGGTTTGGCTTAGTGGACAGAGTGTTGGCCTGTGGACCGAAGGGTCCTGGGTTCGATTCCAGTGAAGGGCATGTACCTCGGTTGCAGGCTCCTCCGCACCTCTGGCCCTGGTTGGGCATGTCCAGGAGGCAACCAATCAATGTGTTTCTCTCACATCGACATTTCTCTCTGTCTTTCCCTCTTTCTTCCACTCTCCCTAAAAATCAATGGAAAAATATCCTCTTGTGAGGATAAAAATTTTTTTAAAAAAACTGTTTTAGCAATCACTGAAAGAAAACATATCATGTAGTTTTACCCTAATAGATCTGAAGAGTAAGTACAGTGACTTTACACAGTCTAAAATAATTTAGACTCTAAAATAATGGATCAGTTAGTTGGGGCAACAAAAATTACAGGAACTCTGAAGTTGCGTTAAAGACTTGTATAATGTTAAATCAAAAATTTGGATGTATTGCCTGAGTATCTACTAGGCATTCAACATTGTTTTACCACAGTAACACAGCACATAACAATGAATAGGTTCCAACTCAGGGAAGTGCATTCACGAATCTTGCTGTCCTCAGATGCTCAACCTTTAAATTGGGCTTTGAAGGAAGGAACTGTGGAATGATTTTACCCCCAGGTAGCCTGAAACAGAACTCTAGGGAAAGATGGGAAATGAGAGGAAAAGTGGATGGAGGGAGAAAATCCTACATAATAAAAGGGTAATATGCAAATTGACACTAACGGAAGAACAACCAGAACGACCACTGGACCAATCACTATGAGGCACACTGACCACCTCTTGGACCCTTTCCCCGGCTGGCAGGCTCCAATCGCCTGATGGAGAACAGGGAACAGGGGGTGGGTGGCGGGGGATGCAGGCCGAGTCAGGCCAAGGCCCCGCCCTGCCAATTGCCCCACACACAGAGGGCGACCGTGGCAGGGGCGGGGCCAGCGAGCAGGCGGGAACAGCCAACTTCTTAGTCCCTTCCCCTGGCGGTCAGGCACCAATCACCCAATGGTGAAAGGGGAACCAGGGGCTGGTGGTGGCAGGGGGTGGGGCCAGCTGGGGGCAGCCAGGGAAGATGGCCCTGATAGCAGGCCAGGCCTAGGGACCATACACGGGCACAAATTTCATGTGCCGGGCCTCTAGTAGGAATATAAAATAGGAACCCATGGTTCAACAAAACTTTAAGTGTCTTTGTCATTTATCATCCACTCTCCTCATTCATGTTTTTTTTCTTTCAACAAATCTCTGGTAGACTCCCATCTTATGCCAGGCACTGTGCAGTGATGAGGACATTGGCCCAGATCTCATGGGTTTCTTCATTTAGGAACAGGAGGCAATTACAGTGCAGAGAGCCAAGTGTTACAAAAGTTTTGAGCCAGGATGCTGTGAGCACAGAGAAAGGATATCGAGTACTAAACTGATAAAAACAGATGATGTATAAAAAAATGAAAGAAAAAAATAGTTTTATGGCCTAACCTATGCTGAATACCTCCTGGAACTCACTTTCAGCACAATTTCCAGGTCATGACTCAATGTTATACTAAGGTCTATGGACTCTTAGCTGCTTCCAAGAATAGAAGCAATCCACAAGTGAGCTCACTCATTTTTTCACAGAGCAGACACATATTGCAAGAGACAGAGAATGATTCATTTCTGTAACTCTTGCAAACACTGATGTTTATGTGTTTACTAGTAGCCCTGAGCATGAATCTGTGCACGAGTAGCTCGCTGCCACTTGCCTCAGCTGGCTACCCGGGCCACTGCCGCTGGTAGCTCTCCGCAGCTCGTAGCTCGCTACCCTGCCCTCCTGTAGCTCTCCTGGCTCATAGCTCACTGCCCTGCCCCCCTGTAGCTCTCCACCATTTGTAGATCAGTTGTGACATTACAGCGTCCTGGCTAATTTGCATATTACACTATTATTATATTAGATATGCATGCATATAGTGTACAAATATGGAAATATTAAGTATTGTACCAAAAATGGCTGATTTTGAAAGTTCACTCTTCCATCTTTAAAATCACATTAAATCAATATGAAATTATGAGGATGCTCACACTGATAAGAAAAACATTAGTGTGAAGCCTTTTCTTACTATTCTCTAGTGCTAAAGCTCTGTTTAGTGACTTGATCATGTGTCTTTTAAAATTGAAAGTCAATAAAAATTGACAAAATCTTTGCAAAATGCTGGAACTATGGCTTTTAAGATGTATCAGCATCTACTAGAAATATCAGGGGGAACACTTTGTAAACTGTCTAACCACTATGCTGTATACCTGAAACCAATACAAAATAATACTGAAAGTAAACTGTAATTGTATTGGCATCATCTTCAAAAATCTACATTATCTGTTATGAAAATAAATATATTTGAGAATTAGTTTCCTAGGGTCCCTCTGAAAGCACAGTTTTAAAAAGTTCTTCATCCCACAATTTTGAATGTCCCCGATTATTCCTTAACAGTAGAAAGTCAGGGAAAAGGAATGTAAGTCTAGGGGCATCACTTTACTCATCCAAGTCATCCTCATTCAGTACCTGCAATGCAAATGAGCAGAGACACGTATGAACATTAGCGTAAAGACAAAATGACAATCCATAACCACTATAGCCATGGCCACCACTAGATAATTCTAAACATGGCCACCACTAGATAATTCTAAGCTTACCAACATGTAAATATTAATATTAGTCACTTTTTAAGATTTTATTATAACACTAGAGGCCCAGTGCTCATATTCATGCACCAGTGGGGTCCCTCGGCCTGGCCTGCCGGATCGGGCCGAAACCAGCTCTCCAACATCCCCCAAGGGTCCCGAATTGCGAGAGGGCACAAGCCAGGCCGAGGGACCCCACCGATGCATGGTCAGGGCCAGGGAGGGACACGGGAGGTTGGCCAGCCAGGGAGGGACTGCAGGAGGGCTCCAGGGCATGTCTGGCCCATCTTGCTCAGTCCTGATTGGCCGGACCCCAGCAGCAAGCTAACTAACCTACCAGTTGAAGCATCTGCCCCCTGGTAGTCAGTGCACATCATAGCAACTGGTTGACTGGTAGACTGCCTGCCCCCTGGTGGTCAGTGCATGTCATAGCAAGCGGTTGAGTGACCTTAGCGTATCATTAGCACATTACACTTTGATTGGTTGAACGGCTGACCAGTCGACTGGACACTTAGCATATTAGGCTTTTATTATATAAGATCAGGTCTTTGGAGAGCAGCTATTTAAAGCACAAGCTTTAAAAGTAGACAATATGACCCTCTAATGTCAGAACTCACAGAATAAATAAATAAATAAATAAATAAATAAATAAAAATAATGTCAGAACTCACAATATCCATTTAGACATATGACTAAATGTCAGATCTCCCATTTCGTGGCTATTCATCTCTTCTTGGGTTCAGAAAACCTAATTTTTAAATACACAATATCTGCAAAGGTAATCCAATTAAAATGGTTTGCTTTAGTTTATAAGGCATGCAGAACACACATTTTTTAAAATATATTTCTTTATTGATTTCAGAGAGGAAGGGAGAAGGAGAGAGAGATAGAAACATCAATGATGAGAGAGAATCATTGATTGGCTGCCTCCTGCACACCCCCCACTGGGGATTGAGCCCGCAACCCAGGCATGTGCCATTGGCCAGAATCGAACCTGGGACCCTTCAGTCCGCAGGCTGATGCTCTATCCACTGAGCCAAGCCAGCTAGGGCCAGAACACACATTTTTTAATGGTCCTTGGAATGTGTCAACTAAGGAAGCAAAACTGACCCTCTTTTTTAAACTGACAAGAACAAATGGCAAATAAAAACAGGGCTGCTGCTTTTTGATCTGTGATTAATCACATGATCTGGCTTGTAATTGCAAACTCAAATATGTCCCTCAAATACACATATATTAATTTTAAGTGTCATCAAAGAGTCTAAGCATACCTAATCTCACCACATATCCTATATAATAAAGAGGTAATATGAAAATTAACCCTCATGCCCTCACAAGATGGCTGCCTACGGCCAGGCCAGCAGAGGGCTTAGTGAGGGACAACCAAACAACTGAACAAGCAGGCTGCGTGGGGTGACCAGGCCAGCAGGGGGTTAGTGAGGGATGACCAAACGACTGAACAGGCAGGCTGCATGGGGCAACCAGGCTGGCAGGGGAGTTAGTGAGGGACAACCCAAACGACTGAACAAGCAGGCTGCGTGCGGCAACCAGGCCAGCTGGGGGGGGGGCAGTTGGGGGGCGACCAGGCCAGCAGGGTGGGGGCAGTTAGGGGCGACCAGGTCAGTGAGGGGGGGGAGTTAGGG
>NW_005871050.1:826777-832500 GCF_000147115.1 Myotis lucifugus | reverse complement strand
CATAATCAACTCTCTTCGAACACACAAAAAGTGTTGTGATCCCTTGCCCCCACCCCCGCACCCCCTTTATCTGTTTTGTTCACGCTATTAATTAGTCTTTTTGTTTTCATCCTATACTCTCTCTCCCCCGCCCTTTTTTATACACTGGTTATGAAGCGGCTCATTCGGCGCGCCCCTCTTCACGGCGGTGTGGTCTATTTCTCTCTTACACGTATCGAAGAGGGTAATTGGGGGGAAAAAACACCCGGCGGGGTGGATTAAGGGGGGCCAAGCCAACGGGGGGGGGGGGGGGGGGATTAGGGGCCACCAGGCTGGCAGGGGGGGCAGTAAGGGGTAACCAGGCTGGCAGGGTAGGGGCAGTTAGGAATGACCAGACCGGCAGGGAGGGGGCAGTTGGGGGCAACCTGGAAGGCAGCAGGGGGCAGTTAAGGGCGACCAGGCCGGCAGGTAGGTGAGCAATTAGGAGCCAGCAGTCCAGGATTGTGAGAGGGATGTCCAACTGCTGGTTTAAGCCCAATCCTGGATTCAACAGGGTGCAGGCTAGGCTGAGGGGACCCCGCCCCAGTGCACAAATTTCATGGACCGGGCCTCCAGTTTTAAATAACTTCCTATGGTTTTTCTTATCATCAGACTGTATATTGAACAGCTAATGCTTCAATGTAACTATCAGTGACACAAGAGCACAAATGAAGGTTTGATGAACTGAGAATCCACAGTGTCCCTGAATGTGAACATGCCTAGTTCACAGCTGATGTTGACCCAGTCAGAGTATATTTGAAAGAGCAGCTCAACAACTACCAGACAACTCTGGCACAATGTTATTGAAAAGCAATGTTCCAGTAGCATCTACAATCTTTCTATTTTGCCTAGAAGCTTTACAAAGAAAGTCATTAGCAACTTATTAAAAATGAATTCAATATATAATGGTATATAATTGTATATAATATATGAAATATATATATATATATATATATATATATATAAAAGCCAAGCAACCCAAATGGCAGAATGACTGGAATGACCAGAATGACCAGTCGCTATGACATGCACTGCGGCAGCCAACCAGCCTGATCAGGCCTCTATCGCCCCCCCAACCTCTCGCGGCCCCTCCCCACAGCCAGACCCGCCCCCAATTGGCCCCTGTCGGGGCAGGCAGCTGGACCCGACCCATGCACGAATTCATGTACCAGGCCTCTAGTATACTAGTATATAATATATATGTACACATACACATATCTATATATATAAAAGGCTAAGTGACTGACTGTACACTCATCCAACCATCCAACCGACCCACCAGCCAGTACATATGATGCACACTGGCAATTTAAAAATAAACGTTGACTCGCACATGCACAATACATATAAAGCTCTTGCTGGCGCCAATTGCACACGTGTGTTTTGATCTGTCATTGTTGATCATGAATTTGGTTGTTTTTGTTGACATTCTGAAGCTGAAAGAAAGTGGTGTTGTCAACAGAAAAGGTCTGAAGACCAACTATTGGCACAATGTACCTCTGAAGCTGAAAGAAGCCAATGTCGTAGACAGAATATATCTGAAGACCAACTATTTCTTGGCACTTCTATTACAGAAAGGGCAAATAGCGATATTAAAATATTTCTTCTAATTAATTTCTTTTCAATGTGCATGAATCCATGCACTGGGCCACTAGTAAAGTATATATGTGACTTCATTCTAAAATATTATTCCCAGCCCTAGCTAGTTTGGCTCAATGGATAGAGCATCGGCCTGCAGACTAAAGGGTCCCAGGCTTTATTCTGGCCAAGGGCACATGTCCAGGTTGTGGGCTCAATCCCCTCAAGTAGGGGGTGTGCTGGAGGCAGCCAATCAATGATTCTCTCTCATCAATGATGTTTCTATCTCTCTACCTCTCTCCCTTCCTTTCTGAAATCAATAAAATATATATATATATTTAAAAAATTAAAAATAAAATGTGATTTCCAGAGAAGAAAATATTTTCATGGAACTGTTGGAGGGTGGGGGATAGTGATATTTAGATTTTTTAAAAGTTCAAACTTCCATTTCTTAACTAATTGAGTAAGAGGTCATTTGAATATTAATAAATTAAAGTAATAATGGTGACACTAACTTTATATTTTGAACCCATTGATTCTTTATATCCATAAATATATTTTAGACAAACGCTAAACCATTTATTAAATAATATATAAATTAAAATCTCACTGTAATGTTAACTAATTTCTTGAGTAGCTAGAGGTGGTCTCAGCATGTAATTGGTCCAGTCTATATGAAGGAAATACAGAAAGATTAAAGAAAATTGAATGTACTTATTCAGATATAAGCAGTTTGTTTGAACAACTGTGTAAAGCATGTCCCATTCTCACCCTGGTTGGTGTGGCTATGTTGGTTGAACATCATCCCATGCACCAAGAGATTCCTGGTTGGGGCACATCCCCAGGTTGCAGGAGGCACCCAATCGATGTTTCTCTCTTTCCCTCTCCCTTCCTCTTTCTCTCTAAAAATCAAATAAAACATAAAAAAAAGAATGCACCATTCTCAAATACACCATATTCTTCATGGGTTTTATTTAAACTATAAGCCCACTAGGATAATGCTGGGCAACTACTTTTTTTGTGCTAAAAATATACAATAGCCTCTTTGTGCTTTATGAAAGGAAATTTTTTAAATAATATGACAAAATTATTTTATATTACATAATTTGTTTCTTGCAGACAGTAGGACTCAGCTAAGCACAGGGGTGACTTTTACTTATTAGTTTATGGGCATGTGTATTGTTTAGATGTTTTACAAATATCATATATAAGTTATTTAATTTATTCCAGTAAACATAAGAAAATGGGAAAATAAAAGACCCTTACCAAAAGCAAAAAAATAAAATAAAAACCCACACAAAAATGCAAGTATATAAGGCACTAGGCAAGAAGGAAATAAAGAAGAGGAGAAACTAAGAAGAGAGAGGAATGAAAGGGAGAGGGCCAAAAAGTACATGATAAAAATAAGGTACAGCAAGTAGAAAATTACAGGGAAGTGATCTCCATCCAAGAGCTTAGTGTCCCAGGTTGCTGGGCCTCGCCTGTGTCTCCTGTAGGTGTTTAATTAAGAACATGGCTATGGAAAGCTTTTCCTTCCTCTCGGCTTCAGATTAAAAACCACCCAATGGAGAGAGCAGGCTTTTCTTATACAGCTGCGGGAGCTGCCATTGTCTCAGGAACTTGCCTAACAATTACAGCCCAATGAATTCATTACTCAGAAATCCAATACATGTAAGTAAATTTTGAGAGGGACTAACTCATTCCATAAAAAGAACTAACTGCATAGGTGGTGATTTACTGTATGCAAAAATAGGGATAAAAAATATTTTTCCTGCTTAAAGCATCAGGGAATCCACAGCAGAGTTGGCTCAAGCTTATCTGTTTAGCATGCAATCTCTTTTCCTAAAAGATTATCTCCTGCCATAGGAAGGGGGATTACACACTTGATTGACAAATGGTCTTGTCCAATCTGGAAAGGTCTTTGCAGATTCCTGGCCAATGCGGTATCAAAACACATGCCTCTCATTTCTCTTATGTCATCTCACCTTAGTCCCACACGGACATGCATTCCAAATGCTGAATTACAAATCTAAACCAATTGAGTTAGTGATTATGCTTTGTGTTGTCTTCATTTGTGCTTTTGTTTTTCCTTGGGACAGCTCTTGTGGTATGGTTATTTACTTTTTTGTCTCTTAAACTTTTAGAGAGGTCTCTAGAATAAATTCATAATATGAATGAATTAATATATTGTAATTCTTCTAAACTCATGAAAACCTTTATATGAATAACCATCCAATATGAGCATTGATGGGCCACAATGCATTACAGTAAATAATTCCCAAACACCTTTAATGTGAATACCCACTATTTGGGGAAACCTCAATTTGTACATCTACAAAAATGAGGTTCAGACATTCCCTAAATTTCAATGCAATCCCTAGCAAAATTCATAGCTTCTCAGAAAGTAACAAGCTAATCCTAAAATTAATATGGAAATGCAAGAGTCTCAAAATACAGTCTTGGAAAAGAACAAAGTTGAAAAATTCACACATCCTGATTTCAAAATTTAGTGCTCAGTAACAGTTATCAAGACAGTGTGATACAGGTGTAGTGATAGACTTAAATAGATAGTTCAGAGGAATGAAACTAAGAATCCACAAATAAATCCTTACATCTACGGTCAATTGAATTTAAGTCACGTACCAAGACATTTCAGTGGGAAAAGAATATTCTTTTCAACAAATGGTTCAGGGAACACCTGGATATATGCACGTGCAAGTGAATGAACTTGGACTCTAACTCACATCATACACAAAAATCAACTCAAAATGGATCAAAGACCTAAACGTAAGAACTAAAACTGTAAAACTCAGATAAACACATGGATGGGCCTAGAGGATATTATACTAAGTGAAATAAGTCAGACAAAGACAAATACCACATGACCTCACTTATACATGGAATCTAAAACAAAAACAAGTTCATAGATTTTAAAAAACAGATTATTGGTTGGGGGGGATATTGGGTGAAAGGGGTCAAAAGATACAAACTCCAAGTTATAAAATAAGTAAGTCACAGATATGCAACTTACAGCATGGTCACTATAGTTAGCAATACCATATTGCATATTTGAAAATTGCTAAGATAGTAAATTAGATCTTAAAATTATCACAAGAAAAAATATTTGTGGTGATGAATGTTAACTAGACTTATTGTGGTGATCATTTTGCAATATATAAAAATATCAACTCATATTATACATCTGAAACTGATAATGTTGTATGTCAATTATACTGCAATAAAAGAAAATAATTTAGCCCTGGCCAGTGTGGCTCAGTTGGTTGGAGCATCTTCCAGTACACTGAAAGTTGGTCGGTGCCATTCCTGTTCAGGGCACATACCAGGTTGCTGGTTTGATCCTGGTAAGGGTGATCCTGGTAAGCAGCTGATGGATGTTTCATTCTCACATCAATGTTTGTTTCTCTCTCTCTCTCTCTCTCTCTCTCTCTCTCTCCCCCTTCCTCTCTCTAAAATCAATAAAATCTTTTTAAAAATAATAATTAAAAACAAAGACTCAAACAAAATAAAAAGAGCCCTGGCCAGCATGGCTCAGTGATTAGAGCATGGGCCTACACACCAGAGGGTCTCAAGTTCGATTCCCGGTCAAGAGCAGTAACTAGATTGCAGGTTCACTCCCCGCCAGCGACCCCACATCCTCCCATTGGGGCACATGGGATGGCAACCAGTAGACCGATAGATGTTTCTCTCTCTCCTTTCTTGTCTCTCTCTCTCTCCTGCTCCCCCGCCCCTCCACTCTCTCTAAAATCAATGGAAAAAATATACTCAGGTGAGGATTAATAATAATAATAATAATCCTATCTAATAATAGACAAACATGGTAATTGACTGTACCTTCGCTACGTTTCCCATTGGCTAATCAGCGCAATATGCAAATTAACCGCCAACAAAGATGGCGGCTAATTTGCATACTGCAGGCAGGGCGGGGCAGTGCAGCCGCCAGTGTGAGCTGCCATTCCTGGCCACAGGCCGGCCCCAGAAGCTCCAGAAGCCACCCAGAAGCCGGTGATCGGGGGGAGATGGGGATCCCCAGCCCAGGCCTGACACCTCTGGTGGAGGCGTCAGGCCTGAAGCAGGGGGGCCGATCCGGCGATCAGAGGGAGATGGGG